>NW_026646791.1:0-271748 GCF_949987535.1 Balaenoptera acutorostrata | reverse complement strand
GCTGTTGGCAATTTACATCCCACCCATCAGCGTAGCAAGGCTCCCATTTCTCCATGGCCGGTCCTGCATTTCTGGTTTGGACACTTTTTTCCGCATGGCCCTTTTGCCCGCTGGGAAGCGAGACTTCTTTGGAGCGCTGATTGGCCTTTCCAGGTTGCTTGGTTGGCCAAAAAGGGCGTATGCGTTTTTTCCTGAATATATTCAGGAAAAAACGCATACGCCCTTTTTGGCCAAGGGCATCATTGTCCACGTTTTGCCGCTTTTCATGTGCTTTCAAGGCGATTCGAATCTACCTCCTGAAATCTGTTTCCTGCAATTCTGCCTTGCTTTCAAAGCCTCTTCGTTGCCTTCCCTTAATATATTTGTGGACGAGAGGTATCATTTAAAACTCTGCAGGTTTGTGAATTGCAGTGCCCCTGAGCTCCATTTTTCAACTCGCTTTTTTGGGAGCTGGCCGCAAAAGCGCAGGATTGCTTCAGGCCCTCTTCTGGTTCTGGGGGGCAGGCTGAGCTTGTGCTTAATTCTTCTTCCTGATGGGAAAATAGAGTGACCTGTGCCTGTCCCAACACCTAGAGCTAGTCTCTCATTGGTTCCCCCTCTTCCGTTCATCCTCAGGACAAATTGCAACCTGTACGGAACAGGAGGTTAAAGGTGCTGATTCTCCAAGGAGGGAGATGGCTAGTAAATCGGCTGGAATGGCGAACCCGAGCAAAGGAGATGAGAAATGAGGTGCGTTTTAGAAACCTTTCCCGATCACACGGTGTACCATCTTCTGGGTTTCTCATGCCTGTTTTCGACGTAGGAAGATGCCCTTGAACCTGGAGATTTGGGACCCATGGGATGGGTACCATGCAGTATTACTTGAAAGGGTCTGCGTTGGCTCACCCAACCTCACCGAACCTCTCAGCCCCAAGAGTGTCCACCCTTATGTCTCAATCAGCTGTGGGTCTAGATATGGTCAATCCAGGTTGCATCACAGCCCCTGAACGAATTTTGTAAGAATTTCTCTCTCTTTCACTGTCTTTGTTTCACGGGTTTTGAAAAGTAATTTATTTTTATAATGGGGTTTAGCTGCTTTTCACGGCTGTGTTTATGCCGCTTTACACCCCCTTGACTCACTTACGGAGAGATATCAATACATAGGTTTGAAGATTCTTCCTAGTCAGATATATTCTTGTGCGGTGAATAGGGGGTGTTGAGTCCAGTTCACTGAAAAAGGAATAGGTCTTGTCTCTTACATATTGGGTTTATGGAACGGTATCTGAGCTAATTTGAAACCCTTGTTTTATGCATCACCCCACCTCACCTTTCCCGTTCAGCAGCCATAGTGTGTTTCCTAAACGTGTGACTCTGTTCTGTTTTGTAATTCAGTTCAAGTGTAGCGGTTTTTACATTCCCTCTCTAAGTGATATCTTATGATAAGTGTCTTTTTCTGTGTGACTTATTTCACTTAGAATCGTCGTACCTAAATCCACTCATCGTGCTGCTACTAGCATTATGACGTGGATTTCATGGCTGAGTGATATTCCATTGTACATGAGGACCACAACTTCTTTATTCATTTTTCGCTTTCCTAGGATATTTAAGGTGTAATGAAGTGGGGGTTCTTGTCAACAGAGCAGCCCTAAACTTTGGGGTGCCTGTGTCTTGCTGATTTTTAGTTTTCCAATTTATACGCCCATGAGTGGAAGTGCCCTATGCTCTCCAAGCTGTGTTTTTTAGATATTTCAGAACACACCGTACACTTCTCCAGAGTGGCTGTTGGCAATTTACATCCACCCATCAGCGAAGCAAGGCTCCCATTTCTCCATGGCCGGTCCTGCATTTCTGGTTTGGACACTTTTTTCCGCATGGCCCTTTTGCCCGCTGGGAAGCGAGACTTCTTTGGAGCGCTGATTGGCCTTTCCAGGTTGCTTGGTTGGCCAAAAAGGGCGTATGCGTTTTTTCCTGAATATATTCAGGAAAAAACGCATACGCCCTTTTTGGCCAAGGGCATCATTGTCCACGTTTTGCCGCTTTTCTTGTGCTTTCAGGGCGATTCGAATCTACCTCCTGAAATCTGTTTCCTGCAATTCTGCCTTGCTTTCAAAGCCTCTTCGTTGCCTTCCCTTAATATATTTGTGGACGAGAGGTATCATTTAAAACTCTGCAGGTTTGTGAATTGCAGTGCCCCTGAGCTCCATTTTTCAACTCGCTTTTTTGGGAGCTGGCCGCAAAAGCGCAGTATTGCTTCAGGCCCTCTTCTGGTTCTGGGGGGCAGGCTGAGCTTGTGCTTAATTCTTCTTCCTGATGGGAAAATAGAGTGACCTGTGCCTGTCCCAACACCTAGAGCTAGTCTCTCATTGGTTCCCCCTCTTCCCGTTCATCCTCAGGACAAATTGCAACCTGTACGGAACAGGAGGTTAAAGGTGCTGATTCTCCAAGGAGGGAGATGGCTAGTAAATCGGCTGGAATGGCGAACCCGAGCAAAGGAGATGAGAAATGAGGTGCGTTTTAGAAACCTTTCCCGATCACACCGTGTACCATCTTCTGGTTTCTCATGCCTGTTTTCGACGTAGGAAGATGCCCTTGAACCTGGAGATTTGGGACCCATGGGATGGGTACCATGCAGTATTACTTGAAAGCGTCTGCGTTGGCTCACCCAACCTCACCGAACCTCTCAGCCCCAAGAGTGTCCACCCTTATGTCTCAATCAGCTGTGGGTCTAGATATGGTCAATCCAGGTTGCATCACGGCCCCTGAACGAATTTTGTAAGAATTTCTCTCTCTTTCACTGCCTTTGTTTCACGGGTTTTGAAAAGTAATTTATTTTTATAATGGGGTTTAGCTGCTTTTCACGGCTGTGTTTATGCCGCTTTACACCCCCTTGACTCACTTACAGAGAGATATCAATACATAGGTTTGAAGATTCTTACTAGTCAGATATATTCTTGTGCGGTGAATAGGGGGTGTTGAGTCCAGTTCACCGAAAAAGGAATAGGTCTTGTCTCTTACATATTGGGTTTATGGAACGGTATCTGAGCTAATTTGAAACCCTTGTTTTATGCATCACCCCACCTCACCTTTCCCGTTCAACAGCCATAGTGTGTTTTCTGAACGTGTGACTCTGTTCTGTTTTGTAATTCAGTTCAAGTGTAGCGGTTTTTACATTCCCTCTCTAAGTGATATCTTATGATAAGTGTCTTTTTCTGTGTGACTTATTTCACTTAGAATCGTCGTACCTAAATCCACTCATCGTGCTGCTACTAGCATTATCACGTGGATTTCATGGCTGAGTGATATTCCATTGTACATGAGGACCACTACTTCTTTATTCATTTTCGCTTTCCTAGGATATTTAAGGTGTAATGAAGTGGGGGTTCTTGTCAACAGAGCAGCCCTAAACTTTGGGGTGCCTGTGTCTTGCTGATTTTTAGTTTTCCCAATTTATACGCCCATGAGTGGAAGTGCCCTATGCTCTCCAAGCTGTGTTTTTTAGATATTTCAGAACACACCGTACACTTCTCCAGAGTGGCTGTTGGCAATTTACATCCCACCCATCAGCGAAGCAAGGCTCCCATTTCTCCATGGCCGGTCCTGCATTTCTGGTTTGGACACTTTTTTCCGCATGGCCCTTTTGCCCGCTGGGAAGCGAGACTTCTTTGGAGCGCTGATTGGCCTTTCCAGGTTGCTTGGTTGGCCAAAAAGGGCGTATGCGTTTTTTCCTGAATATATTCAGGAAAAAACGCATACGCCCTTTTTGGCCAAGGGCATCATTGTCCACGTTTTGCCGCTTTTCATGTGCTTTCAAGGCGATTCGAATCTACCTCCTGAAATCTGTTTCCTGCAATTCTGCCTTGCTTTCAAAGCCTCTTCGTTGCCTTCCCTTAATATATTTGTGGACGAGAGGTATCATTTAAAACTCTGCAGGTTTGTGAATTGCAGTGCCCCTGAGCTCCATTTTTCAACTCGCTTTTTTGGGAGCTGGCCGCAAAAGCGCAGGATTGCTTCAGGCCCTCTTCTGGTTCTGGGGGGCAGGCTGAGCTTGTGCTTAATTCTTCTTCCTGATGGGAAAATAGAGTGACCTGTGCCTGTCCCAACACCTAGAGCTAGTCTCTCATTGGTTCCCCCTCTTCCCGTTCATCCTCAGGACAAATTGCAACCTGTACGGAACAGGAGGTTAAAGGTGCTGATTCTCCAAGGAGGGAGATGGCTAGTAAATCGGCTGGAATGGCGAACCCGAGCAAAGGAGATGAGAAATGAGGTGCGTTTTAGAAACCTTTCCCGATCACACGGTGTACCATCTTCTGGGTTTCTCATGCCTGTTTTCGACGTAGGAAGATGCCCTTGAACCTGGAGATTTGGGACCCATGGGATGGGTACCATGCAGTATTACTTGAAAGGGTCTGCGTTGGCTCACCCAACCTCA
Source organism: Balaenoptera acutorostrata (assembly GCF_949987535.1). NCBI lineage: Eukaryota > Metazoa > Chordata > Mammalia > Artiodactyla > Balaenopteridae > Balaenoptera > Balaenoptera acutorostrata. The sequence continues at coordinate 267,340 of NW_026646791.1, read as the reverse complement.
CCGAACCTCTCAGCCCCAAGAGTGTCCACCCTTATGTCTCAATCAGCTGTGGGTCTAGATATGGTCAATCCAGGTTGCATCACAGCCCCTGAACGAATTTTGTAAGAATTTCTCTCTCTTTCACTGTCTTTGTTTCACGGGTTTTGAAGAGTAATTTATTTTTATAATGGGGTTTAGCTGCTTTTCACGGCTGTGTTTATGCCACTTTACAACCCCTTGACTCACTTACAGAGAGATATCAATACATAGGTTTGAAGATTCTTACTAGTCAGATATATTCTTGTGCGGTGAATAAGGGGTGTTGAGTCCAGTTCACTGAAAAAGGAATAGGTCTTGTCTCTTACATATTGGGTTTATGGAACGGTATCGGAGCTAATTTGAAACCCTTGTTTTATGCATCACCCCACCTCACCTTTCCCGTTCAGCAGCCATAGTGTGTTTCCTAAACGTGGGACTCTGTTCTGTTTTGCAATTCAGTTCAAGTGTAGCGGTTTTTACATTCCCTCTCTAAGTGATATCTTATGATAAGTGTCTTTTTCTGTGTGACTTATTTCACTTAGAATCGTCGTACCTAAATCCACTCATCGTGCTGCTACTAGCCTTATGACGTTGATTTCATGGCTGAGTGATATTCCATTGTACATGAGGACCCCAACTTCTTTATCCATTTTTTGCTTTCCTAGGATATTTAAGGTGTAATGAAGTGGGGGTTCTTTTCAACAGAGCAGCCCTAAACTTTGGGGTGCCTGTGTCTTGCTGATTTTTAGTTTTCCCAATTTATACGCCCATGAGTGGAAGTGCCCTATGCTCTCCAAGCTGTGTTTTTTAGATGTTTCAGAACACACCGTACACTTCTCCGGAGTGGCTGTTGGCAATTTACATCCCACCCATCAGCGTACCAAGGCTCCCATTTCTCCATGGCCGGTCCTTTATTTCTGGTTTGGACACTTTTTTCCGCATGGCCCTTTTGCCCGCTGGGAAGCGAGACTTCTTTGGAGCGCTGATTGGACTTTCCAGGTTGCTTGGTTGGCCAAAAAGGGCGTATGCGTTTTTTCCTGAATATATTCAGGAAAAAACGCATACGCCCTTTTTGGCCAAGGGCATCATTGTCCACGTTTTGCCGCTTTTCATGTGCTTTCAAGGCGATTCGAATCTACCTCCTGAAATCTGTTTCCTGCAATTCTGCCTTGCTTTCAAAGCCTCTTCGTTGCCTTCCCTTAATATATTTGTGGACGAGAGGTATCATTTAAAACTCTGCAGGTTTGTGAATTGCAGTGCCCCTGAGCTCCATTTTTCAACTCGCTTTTTTGGGAGCTGGCCGCAAAAGCGCAGGATTGCTTCAGGCCCTCTTCTGGTTCTGGGGGGCAGGCTGAGCTTGTGCTTAATTCTTCTTCCTGATGGGAAAATAGAGTGACCTGTGCCTGTCCCAACACCTAGAGCTAGTCTCTCATTGGTTCCCCCTCTTCCCGTTCATCCTCAGGACAAATTGCAACCTGTACGGAACAGGAGGTTAAAGGTGCTGATTCTCCAAGGAGGGAGATGGCTAGTAAATCGGCTGGAATGGCGAACCCGAGCAAAGGAGATGAGAAATGAGGTACGTTTTAGAAACCTTTCCCGATCACACGGTGTACCATCTTCTGGGTTTCTCATGCCTGTTTTCGACGTAGGAAGATGCCCTTGAACCTGGAGAATTGGGACCCATGGGATGGGTACCATGCAGTATTACTTGAAAGGGTCTGCGTTGGCTCACCCAACCTCACCGAACCTCTCAGCCCCAAGAGTGTCCACCCTTATGTCTCAATCAGCTGTGGGTCTAGATATGGTCAATCCAGGTTGCATCACAGCCCCTGAACGAATTTTGTAAGAATTTCTCTCTCTTTCACTGTCTTTGTTTCACGGGTTTTGAAAAGTAATTTATTTTTATAATGGGGTTTAGCTGCTTTTCACGGCTGTGTTTATGCCGCTTTACACCCCCTTGACTCACTTACAGAGAGATATCAATACATAGGTTTGAAGATTCTTACTAGTCAGATATATTCTTGTGCGGTGAATAGGGGGTGTTGAGTCCAGTTCACTGAAAAAGGAATAGGTCTTGTCTCTTACATATTGGGTTTATGGAACTGTATCTGAGCTAATTTGAAACCCTTGTTTTATGCATCACCCCACCTCACCTTTCCCGTTCAGCAGCCATAGTGTGTTTCCTAAACGTGGGACTCTGTTCTGTTTTGCAATTCAGTTCAAGTGTAGCGGTTTTTACATTCCCTCTAGAAGTGATATCTTATGATAAGTGTCTTTTTCTGTGTGACTTATTTCACTTAGAATCGTCGTACCTAAATCCACTCATCGTGCTGCTACTAGCCTTATGACGTTGATTTCATGGCTGAGTGATATTCCATTGTACATGAGGACCACAACTTCTTTATCCATTTTTCTCTTTCCTAGGATATTTAAGGTGTAATGAAGTGGGGGTTCTTGTCAACAGAGCAGCCCTAAACTTTGGGGTGCCTGTGTCTTGCTGATTTTTAGTTTTCCCAATTTATACGGCCATGAGTGGAAGTGCCCTATGCTCTCCAAGCTGTGTTTTTTAGATGTTTCAGAACACACCGTACACTTCTCCAGAGTGGCTGTTGGCAATTTACATCCCACCCATCAGCGTAGCAAGGCTCCCATTTCTCCATGGCCGGTCCTGCATTTCTGGTTTGGACACTTTTTTCCGCATGGCCCTTTTGCCCGCTGGGAAGCGAGACTTCTTTGGAGCGCTGATTGGCCTTTCCAGGTTGCTTGGTTGGCCAAAAAGGGCGTATGCGTTTTTTCCTGAATATATTCAGGAAAAAACGCATACGCCCTTTTTGGCCAAGGGCATCATTGTCCACGTTTTGCCGCTTTTCATGTGCTTTCAAGGCGATTCGAATCTACCTCCTGAAATCTGTTTCCTGCAATTCTGCCTTGCTTTCAAAGCCTCTTCGTTGCCTTCCCTTAATATATTTGTGGACGAGAGGTATCATTTAAAACTCTGCAGGTTTGTGAATTGCAGTGCCCCTGAGCTCCATTTTTCAACTCGCTTTTTTGGGAGCTGGCCGCCAAAGCGCAGGATTGCTTCAGGCCCTCTTCTGGTTCTGGGGGGCAGGCTGAGCTTGTGCTTAATTCTTCTTCCTGATGGGAAAATAGAGTGACCTGTGCCTGTCCCAACACCTAGAGCTAGTCTCTCATTGGTTCCCCCTCTTCCCGTTCATCCTCAGGACAAATTGCAACCTGTACGGAACAGGAGGTTAAAGGTGCTGATTCTCCAAGGAGGGAGATGGCTAGTAAATCGGCTGGAATGGCGAACCCGAGCAAAGGAGATGAGAAATGAGGTGCGTTTTAGAAACCTTTCCCGATCACACGGTGTACCATCTTCTGGGTTTCTCATGCCTGTTTTCGACGTAGGAAGATGCCCTTGAACCTGGAGATTTGGGACCCATGGGATGGGTACCATGCAGTATTACTTGAAAGGGTCTGCGTTGGCTCACCCAACCTCACCGAACCTCTCAGCCCCAAGAGTGTCCACCCTTATGTCTCAATCAGCTGTGGGTCTAGATATGGTCAATCCAGGTTGCATCACAGCCCCTGAACGAATTTTGTAAGAATTTCTCTCTCTTTCACTGTCTTTGTTTCACGGGTTTTGAAGAGTAATTTATTTTTATAATGGGGTTTAGCTGCTTTTCACGGCTGTGTTTATGCCGCTTTACACCCCCTTGACTCACTTACAGAGAGATATCAATACATAGGTTTGAAGATTCTTACTAGTCAGATATATTCTTGTGCGGTGAATAAGGGGTGTTGAGTCCAGTTCACTGAAAAAGGAATAGGTCTTGTCTCTTACATATTGGGTTTATGGAACGGTATCGGAGCTAATTTGAAACCCTTGTTTTATGCATCACCCCACCTCACCTTTCCCGTTCAGCAGCCATAGTGTGTTTCCTAAACGTGGGACTCTGTTCTGTTTTGCAATTCAGTTCAAGTGTAGCGGTTTTTACATTCCCTCTCTAAGTGATATCTTATGATAAGTGTCTTTTTCTGTGTGACTTATTTCACTTAGAATCGTCGTACCTAAATCCACTCATCGTGCTGCTACTAGCCTTATGACGTTGATTTCATGGCTGAGTGATATTCCATTGTACATGAGGACCACAACTTCTTTATCCATTTTTCTCTTTCCTAGGATATTTAAGGTGTAATGAAGTTGGGGTTCTTGTCCACAGAGCAGCCCTAAACTTTGGGGTGCCTGTGTCTTGCTGATTTTTAGTTTTCCCAATTTATACGCCCATGAGTGGAAGTGCCCTATGCTCTCCAAGCTGTGTTTTTTAGATGTTTCAGAACACACCGTACACTTCTCCAGAGTGGCTGTTGGCAATTTACATCCCACCCATCAGCATAGCAAGGCTCCCATTTCTCCATGGCCGGTCCTGCATTTCTGGTTTGGACACTTTTTTCCGCATGGCCCTTTTGCCCGCTGGGAAGCGAGACTTCTTTGGAGCGCTAATTGGCCTTTCCAGGTTGCTTGGTTGGCCAAAAAGGGCGTATGCGTTTTTTCCTGAATATATTCAGGAAAAAACGCATACGCCCTTTTTGGCCAATGCATCATTGTCCACGTTTTGCCACTTTTCATGTGCTTTCAAGGCGAGTCGAATCTACCTCCTGAAATCTGTGTTCCTGCAATTCTGCCTTGCTTTCAAAGCCTCTTCGTTGCCTTCCCTTAATATATTTGTGGACGAGAGGTATCATTTAAAACTCTGCAGGTTTGTGAATTGCAGTGCCCCTGAGCTCCATTTTTCAACTCGCTTTTTTGGGAGCTGGCCGCAAAAGCGCAGGATTGCTTCAGGCCCTCTTCTGGTTCTGGGGGGCAGGCTGAGCTTGTGCTTAATTCTTCTTCCTGATGGGAAAATAGAGTGACCTGTGCCTGTCCCAACACCTAGAGCTAGTCTCTCATTGGTTCCCCCTCTTCCCGTTCATCCTCAGGACAAATTGCAACCTGTACGGAACAGGAGGTTAAAGGTGCTGATTCTCCAAGGAGGGAGATGGCTAGTAAATCGGCTGGAATGGCGAACCCGAGCAAAGGAGATGAGAAATGAGGTGCGTTTTAGAAACCTTTCCCGATCACACGGTGTACCATCTTCTGGGTTTCTCATGCCTGTTTTCGACGTAGGAAGATGCCCTTGAACCTGGAGATTTGGGACCCATGGGATGGGTACCATGCAGTATTACTTGAAAGGGTCTGCGTTGGCTCACCCAACCTCACCGAACCTCTCAGCCCCAAGAGTGTCCACCCTTATGTCTCAATCAGCTGTGGGTCTAGATATGGTCAATCCAGGTTGCATCACAGCCCCTGAACGAATTTTGTAAGAATTTCTCTCTCTTTCACTGTCTTTGTTTCACGGGTTTTGAAAAGTAATTTATTTTTATAATGGGGTTTAGCTGCTTTTCACGGCTGTGTTTATGCCGCTTTACACCCCCTTGACTCACTTACAGAGAGATATCAATACATAGGTTTGAAGATTCTTACTAGTCAGATATATTCTTGTGCGGTGAATAGGGGGTGTTGAGTCCAGTTCACTGAAAAAGGAATAGGTCTTGTCTCTTACATATTGGGTTTATGGAACGGTATCTGAGCTAATTTGAAACCCTTGTTTTATGCATCACCCCACCTCACCTTTCCCGTTCAGCAGCCATAGTGTGTTTCCTAAACGTGGGACTCTGTTCTGTTTTGCAATTCAGTTCAAGTGTAGCGGTTTTTACATTCCCTCTAGAAGTGATATCTTATGATAAGTGTCTTTTTCTGTGTGACTTATTTCACTTAGAATCGTCGTACCTAAATCCACTCATCGTGCTGCTACTAGCCTTATGACGTTGATTTCCTGGCTGAGTGATATTCCATTGTACATGAGGACCACAACTTCTTTATCCATTTTTCTCTTTCCTAGGATATTTAAGGTGTAATGAAGTGGGGGTTCTTGTCAACAGAGCAGCCCTAAACTTTGGGGTGCCTGTGTCTTGCTGATTTTTAGTTTTCCCAATTTATACGCCCATGAGTGGAAGTGCCCTATGCTCTCCAAGCTGTGTTTTTTAGATGTTTCAGAACACACCGTACACTTCTCCAGAGTGGCTGTTGGCAATTTACATCCCACCCATCAGCGTAGCAAGGCTCCCATTTCTCCATGGCCGGTCCTGCATTTCTGGTTTGGACACTTTTTTCCGCATGGCCCTTTTGCCCGCTGGGAAGCGAGACTTCTTTGGAGCGCTGATTGGCCTTTCCAGGTTGCTTGGTTGGCCAAAAAGGGCGTATGCGTTTTTTCCTGAATATATTCAGGAAAAAACGCATACGCCCTTTTTGGCCAAGGGCATCATTGTCCACGTTTTGCCGCTTTTCATGTGCTTTCAAGGCGATTCGAATCTACCTCCTGAAATCTGTTTCCTGCAATTCTGCCTTGCTTTCAAAGCCTCTTCGTTGCCTTCCCTTAATATATTTGTGGACGAGAGGTATCATTTAAAACTCTGCAGGTTTGTGAATTGCAGTGCCCCTGAGCTCCATTTTTCAATTCGCTTTTTTGGGAGCTGGCCGCAAAAGCGCAGGATTGCTTCAGGCCCTCTTCTGGTTCTGGGGGGCAGGCTGAGCTTGTGCTTAATTCTTCTTCCTGATGGGAAAATAGAGTGACCTGTGCCTGTCCCAACACCTAGAGCTAGTCTCTCATTCGTTCCCCCTCTTCCCGTTCATCCTCAGGACAAATTGCAACCTGTACGGAACAGGAGGTTAAAGGTGCTGATTCTCCAAGGAAGGAGATGGCTAGTAAATCGGCTGGAATGGCGAACCCGAGCAAAGGAGATGAGAAATGAGGTGCGTTTTAGAAACCTTTCCCGATCACACGGTGTACCATCTTCTGGGTTTCTCATGCCTGTTTTCGACGTAGGAAGATGCCCTTGAACCTGGAGATTTGGGACCCATGGGATGGGTACCATGCAGTATTACTTGAAAGGGTCTGCGTTGGCTCACCCAACCTCACCGAACCTCTCAGCCCCAAGAGTGTCCACCCTTATGTCTCAATCAGCTGTGGGTCTAGATATGGTCAATACAGGTTGCATCACAGCCCCTGAACGAATTTTGTAAGAATTTCTCTCTCTTTCACTGTCTTTGTTTCATGGGTTTTGAAAAGTAATTTATTTTTATAATGGGGTTTAGCTGCTTTTCACGGCTGTGTTTATGCTGCTTTACACCCCCTTGACTCACTTACAGAGAGATATCAATACATAGGTTTGAAGATTCTTCCTAGTCAGATATATTCTTGTGCGGTGAATAGGGGGTGTTGAGTCCAGTTCACTGAAAAAGGAATAGGTCTTGTCTCTTACATATTGGGTTTATGGAATGGTATCGGAGCTAATTTGAAACCCTTGTTTTATGCATCACCCCACCTCACCTTTCCCATTCAGCAGCCATAGTGTGTTTTCTAAACGTGTGACTCTGTTCTGTTTTGCAATTCAGTTCAAGTGTAGCGGTTTTTACATTCCCTCTCTAAGTGATATCTTATGATAAGTGTCTTTTTCTGTGTGACTTATTTCACTTAGAATCGTCGTACCTAAATCCACTCATCGTGCTGCTACTAGCCTTATGACGTTGATTTCATGGCTGAGTGATATTCCATTGTACATGAGGACCCCAACTTCTTTATCCATTTTTCTCTTTCCTAGGATATTTAAGGTGTAATGAAGTGGGGGTTCTTGTCAACAGAGCAGCCCTAAACTTTGGGGTGCCTGTGTCTTGCTGATTTTTAGTTTTCCCAATTTATACGCCCATGAGTGGAAGTGCCCTATGCTCTCCAAGCTGTGTTTTTTAGATGTTTCAGAACACACCGTACACTTCTCCAGAGTGGCTGTTGGCAATTTACATCCCGCCCATCAGCGTAGCAAGGCTCCCATTTCTCCATGGCCGGTCCTGCATTTCTGGTTTGGACACTTTTTTCTGCATGGCCCTTTTGCCCGCTGGGAAGCGAGACTTCTTTGGAGCGCTGATTGGCCTTTCCAGGTTGCTTGGTTGGCCAAAAAGGGCGTATGCGTTTTTTCCTGAATATATTCAGGAAAAAACGCATACGCCCTTTTTGGCCAAGGGCATCATTGTCCACGTTTTGCCGCTTTTCATGTGCTTTCAAGGCGATTCGAATCTACCTCCTGAAATCTGTTTCCTGCAATTCTGCCTTGCTTTCAAAGCCTCTTCGTTGCCTTCCCTTAATATATTTGTGGACGAGAGGTATCATTTAAAACTCTGCAGGTTTGTGAATTGCAGTGCCCCTGAGCTCCATTTTTCAACTCGCTTTTTTGGGAGCTGGCCGCCAAAGCGCAGGATTGCTTCAGGCCCTCTTCTGGTTCTGGGGGGCAGGCTGAGCTTGTGCTTAATTCTTCTTCCTGATGGGAAAATAGAGTGACCTGTGCCTGTCCCAACACCTAGAGCTAGTCTCTCATTGGTTCCCCCTCTTCCCGTTCATCCTCAGGACAAATTGCAACCTGTACGGTACAGGAGGTTAAAGGTGCTGATTCTCCAAGGAGGGAGATGGCTAGTAAATCGGCTGGAATGGCGAACCCGAGCAAAGGAGATGAGAAATGAGGTGCGTTTTAGAAACCTTTCCCGATCACACGGTGTACCATCTTCTGGGTTTCTCATGCCTGTTTTCGACGTAGGAAGATGCCCTTGAACCTGGAGATTTGGGACCCATGGGATGGGTACCATGCAGTATTACTTGAAAGGGTCTGCGTTGGCTCACCCAACCTCACCGAACCTCTCAGCCCCAAGAGTGTCCACCCTTATGTCTCAATCAGCTGTGGGTCTAGATATGGTCAATCCAGGTTGCATCACAGCCCGTGAACGAATTTTGTAAGAATTTCTCTCTCTTTCACTGTCTTTGTTTCACGGGTTTTGAAGAGTAATTTATTTTTATAATGGGGTTTAGCTGCTTTTCACGGCTGTGTTTATGCCGCTTTACACCCCCTTGACTCACTTACAGAGAGATATCAATACATAGGTTTGAAGATTCTTCCTAGTCAGATATATTCTTGTGCGGTGAACAGGGGGTGTTGAGTCCAGTTCACTGAAAAAGGAATAGGTCTTGTCTCTTACATATTGGGTTTATGGAATGGTATCGGAGCTAATTTGAAACCCTTGTTTTATGCATCACCCCACCTCACCTTTCCCGTTCAGCAGTCATAGTGTGTTTCCTAAACGTGTGACTCTGTTTTGTTTTGTAATTCAGTTCAAGTGTAGCGGTTTTTACATTCCCTCTCTAAGTGATATCTTATGATAAGTGTCTTTTTCTGTGTGACTTATTTCACTTAGAATCGTCGTACCTAAATCCACTCATCGTGCTGCTACTAGCCTTATGACGTTGATTTCATGGCTGAGTGATATTCCATTGTACATGAGGACCCCAACTTCTTTATCCATTTTTCTCTTTCCTAGGATATTTAAGGTGTAATGAAGTGGGGGTTCTTGTCAACAGAGCAGCCCTAAACTTTGGGGTGCCTGTGTCTTGCTGATTTTTAGTTTTCCCAATTTATACGCCCATGAGTGGAAGTGCCCTATGCTCTCCAAGCTGTGTTTTTTAGATGTTTCAGAACACACCGTACACTTCTCCAGAGTGGCTGTTGGCAATTTACATCCCACCCATCAGCGTAGCAAGGCTCCCATTTCTCCATGGCCGGTCCTGCATTTCTGGTTTGGACACTTTTTTCCGCATGGCCCTTTTGCCCGCTGGGAAGCGAGACTTCTTTGGAGCGCTGATTGGCCTTTCCAGGTTGCTTGGTTGGCCAAAAAGGGCGTATGCGTTTTTTCCTGAATATATTCACGTTTTGCCGCTTTTCATGTGCTTTCAAGGCGATTCGAATCTACCTCCTGAAATCTGTTTCCTGCAATTCTGCCTTGCTTTCAAAGCCTCTTCGTTGCCTTCCCTTAATATATTTGTGGACGAGAGGTATCATTTAAAACTCTGCAGGTTTGTGAATTGCAGTGCCCCTGAGCTCCATTTTTCAACTCGCTTTTTTGGGAGCTGGCCGCAAAAGCGCAGGATTGCTTCAGGCCCTCTTCTGGTTCTGGGGGGCAGGCTGAGCTTGTGCTTAATTCTTCTTCCTGATGGGAAAATAGAGTGACCTGTGCCTGTCCCAACACCTAGAGCTAGTCTCTCATTGGTTCCCCCTCTTCCCGTTCATCCTCAGGACAAATTGCAACCTGTACGGAACAGGAGGTTAAAGGTGCTGATTCTCCAAGGAGGGAGATGGCTAGTAAATCGGCTGGAATGGCGAACCCGAGCAAAGGAGATGAGAAATGAGGTGCGTTTTAGAAACCTTTCCCGATCACACGGTGTACCATCTTCTGGGTTTCTCATGCCTGTTTTCGACGTAGGAAGATGCCCTTGAACCTGGAGATTTGGGACCCATGGGATGGGTACCATGCAGTATTACTTGAAAGGGTCTGCGTTGGCTCACCCAACCTCACCGAACCTCTCAGCCCCAAGAGTGTCCACCCTTATGTCTCAATCAGCTGTGGGTCTAGATATGGTCAATCCAGGTTGCATCACAGCCCCTGAACGAATTTTGTAAGAATTTCTCTCTCTTTCACTGTCTTTGTTTCACGGGTTTTGAAAAGTAATTTATTTTTATAATGGGGTTTAGCTGCTTTTCACGGCTGTGTTTATGCTGCTTTACACCCCCTTGACTCACTTACGGAGAGATATCAATACATAGGTTTGAAGATTTTTCCTAGTCAGATATATCCTTGTGCGGTGAATAGGGGGTGTTGAGTCCAGTTCACTGAAAAAGGAATAGGTCTTGTCTCTTACATATTGGGTTTATGGAACGGTATCTGAGCTAATTTGAAACCCTTGTTTTATGCATCACCCCACCTCACCTTTCCCGTTCAGCAGCCATAGTGTGTTTCCTAAACGTGTGACTCTGTTCTGTTTTGTAATTCAGTTCAAGTGTAGCGGTTTTTACATTCCCTCTCTAAGTGATATCTTATGATAAGTGTCTTTTTCTGTGTGACTTATTTCACTTAGAATCGTCGTACCTAAATCCACTCATCGTGCTGCTACTAGCCTTATGACGTTGATTTCATGGCTGAGTGATATTCCATTGTACATGAGGACCACAACTTCTTTATCCATTTTTCGCTTTCCTAGGATATTTAAGGTGTAATGAAGTGGGGGTTCTTGTCAACAGAGCAGCCCTAAACTTTGGGGTGCCTGTGTCTTGCTGATTTTTAGTTTTCCCAATTTATACGCCCATGAGTGGAAGTGCCCTATGCTCTCCAAGCTGTGTTTTTTAGATGTTTCAGAACACACCGTACACTTCTCCAGAGTGGCTGTTGGCAAGTTACATCCCACCCATCAGCGTAGCAAGGCTCCCATTTCTCCATGGCCGGTCCTGCATTTCTGGTTTGGACACTTTTTTCCGCATGGCCCTTTTGCCCGCTGGGAAGCGAGACTTCTTTGGAGCGCTGATTGGCCTTTCCAGGTTGCTTGGTTGGCCAAAAAGGGCGTATGCGTTTTTTCCTGAATATATTCAGGAAAAAACGCATACGCCCTTTTTGGCCAAGGGCATCATTGTCCACGTTTTGCCGCTTTTCATGTGCTTTCAAGGCGATTCGAATCTACCTCCTGAAATCTGTTTCCTGCAATTCTGCCTTGCTTTCAAAGCCTCTTCGTTGCCTTCCCTTAATATATTTGTGGACGAGAGGTATCATTTAAAACTCTGCAGGTTTGTGAATTGCAGTGCCCCTGAGCTCCATTTTTCAACTCGCTTTTTTGGGAGCTGGCCGCAAAAGCGCAGGATTGCTTCAGGCCCTCTTCTGGTTCTGGGGGGCAGGCTGAGCTTGTGCTTAATTCTTCTTCCTGATGGGAAAATAGAGTGACCTGTGCCTGTCCCAACACCTAGAGCTAGTCTCTCATTGGTTCCCCCTCTTCCCGTTCATCCTCAGGACAAATTGCAACCTGTACGGAACAGGAGGTTAAAGGTGCTGATTCTCCAAGGAGGGAGATGGCTAGTAAATCGGCTGGAATGGCGAACCCGAGCAAAGGAGATGAGAAATGAGGTGCGTTTTAGAAACCTTTCCCGATCACACGGTGTACCATCTTCTGGGTTTCTCATGCCTGTTTTCGACGTAGGAAGATGCCCTTGAACCTGGAGATTTGGGACCCATGGGATGGGTACCATGCAGTATTACTTGAAAGGGTCTGCGTTGGCTCACCCAACCTCACCGAACCTCTCAGCCCCAAGAGTGTCCACCCTTATGTCTCAATCAGCTGTGGGTCTAGATATGGTCAATCCAGGTTGCATCACAGCCCCTGAACGAATTTTGTAAGAATTTCTCTCTCTTTCACTGTCTTTGTTTCACGGGTTTTGAAGAGTAATTTATTTTTATAATGGGGTTTAGCTGCTTTTCACGGCTGTGTTTATGCCGCTTTACAACCCCTTGACTCACTTACAGAGAGATATCAATACATAGGTTTGAAGATTCTTACTAGTCAGATATATTCTTGTGCGGTGAATAAGGGGTGTTGAGTCCAGTTCACTGAAAAAGGAATAGGTCTTGTCTCTTACATATTGGGTTTATGGAACGGTATCGGAGCTAATTTGAAACCCTTGTTTTATGCATCACCCCACCTCACCTTTCCCGTTCAGCAGCCATAGTGTGTTTCGTAAACGTGGGACTCTGTTCTGTTTTGCAATTCAGTTCAAGTGTAGCGGTTTTTACATTCCCTCTCTAAGTGATATCTTATGATAAGTGTCTTTTTCTGTGTGACTTATTTCACTTAGAATCGTCGTACCTAAATCCACTCATCGTGCTGCTACTAGCCTTATGACGTTGATTTCATGGCTGAGTGATATTCCATTGTACATGAGGACCCCAACTTCTTTATCCATTTTTTGCTTTCCTAGGATATTTAAGGTGTAATGAAGTGGGGGTTCTTTTCAACAGAGCAGCCCTAAACTTTGGGGTGCCTGTGTCTTGCTGATTTTTAGTTTTCCCAATTTATACGCCCATGAGTGGAAGTGCCCTATGCTCTCCAAGCTGTGTTTTTTAGATGTTTCAGAACACACCGTACACTTCTCCGGAGTGGCTGTTGGCAATTTACATCCCACCCATCAGCGTACCAAGGCTCCCATTTCTCCATGGCCGGTCCTTTATTTCTGGTTTGGACACTTTTTTCCGCATGGCCCTTTTGCCCGCTGGGAAGCGAGACTTCTTTGGAGCGCTGATTGGCCTTTCCAGGTTGCTTGGTTGGCCAAAAAGGGCGTATGCGTTTTTTGCTGAATATATTCAGGAAAAAACGCATACGCCCTTTTTGGCCAAGGGCATCATTGTCCACGTTTTGCCGCTTTTCATGTGCTTTCAAGGCGATTCGAATCTACCTCCTGAAATCTGTTTCCTGCAATTCTGCCTTGCTTTCAAAGCCTCTTCGTTGCCTTCCCTTAATATATTTGTGGACGAGAGGTATCATTTAAAACTCTGCAGGTTTGTGAATTGCAGTGCCCCTGAGCTCCATTTTTCAACTCGCTTTTTTGGGAGCTGGCCGCAAAAGCGCAGGATTGCTTCAGGCCCTCTTCTAGTTCTGGGGGGCAGGCTGAGCTTGTGCTTAATTCTTCTTCCTGATGGGAAAATAGAGTGACCTGTGCCTGTCCCAACACCTAGAGCTAGTCTCTCATTGGTTCCCCCTCTTCCCGTTCATCCTCAGGACAAATTGCAACCTGTACGGAACAGGAGGTTAAAGGTGCTGATTCTCCAAGGAGGGAGATGGCTAGTAAATCGGCTGGAATGGCGAACCCGAGCAAAGGAGATGAGAAATGAGGTACGTTTTAGAAACCTTTCCCGATCACACGGTGTACCATCTTCTGGGTTTCTCATGCCTGTTTTCGACGTAGGAAGATGCCCTTGAACCTGGAGATTTGGGACCCATGGGATGGGTACCATGCAGTATTACTTGAAAGGGTCTGCGTTGGCTCACCCAACCTCACCGAACCTCTCAGCCCCAAGAGTGTCCACCCTTATGTCTCAATCAGCTGTGGGTCTAGATATGGTCAATCCAGGTTGCATCACAGCCCCTGAACGAATTTTGTAAGAATTTCTCTCTCTTTCACTGTCTTTGTTTCACGGGTTTTGAAAAGTAATTTATTTTTATAATGGGGTTTAGCTGCTTTTCACGGCTGTGTTTATGCCGCTTTACACCCCCTTGACTCACTTACAGAGAGATATCAATACATAGGTTTGAAGATTCTTACTAGTCAGATATATTCTTGTGCGGTGAATAGGGGGTGTTGAGTCCAGTTCACTGAAAAAGGAATAGGTCTTGTCTCTTACATATTGGGTTTATGGAACTGTATCTGAGCTAATTTGAAACCCTTGTTTTATGCATCACCCCACCTCACCTTTCCCGTTCAGCAGCCATAGTGTGTTTCCTAAACGTGGGACTCTGTTCTGTTTTGCAATTCAGTTCAAGTGTAGCGGTTTTTACATTCCCTCTAGAAGTGATATCTTATGATAAGTGTCTTTTTCTGTGTGACTTATTTCACTTAGAATCGTCGTACCTAAATCCACTCATCGTGCTGCTACTAGCCTTATGACGTTGATTTCATGGCTGAGTGATATTCCATTGTACATGAGGACCACAACTTCTTTATCCATTTTTCTCTTTCCTAGGATATTTAAGGTGTAATGAAGTGGGGGTTCTTGTCCACAGAGCAGCCCTAAACTTTGGGGTGCCTGTGTCTTGCTGATTTTTAGTTTTCCCAATTTATACGGCCATGAGTGGAAGTGCCCTATGCTCTCCAAGCTGTGTTTTTTAGATGTTTCAGAACACACCGTACACTTCTCCAGAGTGGCTGTTGGCAATTTACATCCCACCCATCAGCGTAGCAAGGCTCCCATTTCTCCACGGCCGGTCCTGCATTTCTGGTTTGGACACTTTTTTCCGCATGGCCCTTTTGCCCGCTGGGAAGCGAGACTTCTTTGGAGCGCTGATTGGCCTTTCCAGGTTGCTTGGTTGGCCAAAAAGGGCGTATGCGTTTTTTCCTGAATATATTCAGGAAAAAACGCATACGCCCTTTTTGGCCAAGGGCATCATTGTCCACGTTTTGCCGCTTTTCATGTGCTTTCAAGGCGATTCGAATCTACCTCCTGAAATCTGTTTCCTGCAATTCTGCCTTGCTTTCAAAGCCTCTTCGTTGCCTTCCCTTAATATATTTGTGGACGAGAGGTATCATTTAAAACTCTGCAGGTTTGTGAATTGCAGTGCCCCTGAGCTCCATTTTTCAACTCGCTTTTTTGGGAGCTGGCCGCCAAAGCGCAGGATTGCTTCAGGCCCTCTTCTGGTTCTGGGGGGCAGGCTGAGCTTGTGCTTAATTCTTCTTCCTGATGGGAAAATAGAGTGACCTGTGCCTGTCCCAACACCTAGAGCTAGTCTCTCATTGGTTCCCCCTCTTCCCGTTCATCCTCAGGACAAATTGCAACCTGTACGGAACAGGAGGTTAAAGGTGCTGATTCTCCAAGGAGGGAGATGGCTAGTAAATCGGCTGGAATGGCGAACCCGAGCAAAGGAGATGAGAAATGAGGTGCGTTTTAGAAACCTTTCCCGATCACACGGTGTACCATCTTCTGGGTTTCTCATGCCTGTTTTCGACGTAGGAAGATGCCCTTGAACCTGGAGATTTGGGACCCATGGGATGGGTACCATGCAGTATTACTTGAAAGGGTCTGCGTTGGCTCACCCAACCTCACCGAACCTCTCAGCCCCAAGAGTGTCCACCCTTATGTCTCAATCAGCTGTGGGTCTAGATATGGTCAATCCAGGTTGCATCACAGCCCCTGAACGAATTTTGTAAGAATTTCTCTCTCTTTCACTGTCTTTGTTTCACGGGTTTTGAAGAGTAATTTATTTTTATAATGGGGTTTAGCTGCTTTTCACGGCTGTGTTTATGCCGCTTTACACCCCCTTGACTCACTTACAGAGAGATATCAATACATAGGTTTGAAGATTCTTACTAGTCAGATATATTCTTGTGCGGTGAATAAGGGGTGTTGAGTCCAGTTCACTTAAAAAGGAATAGGTCTTGTCCCTTACATATTGGGTTTATGGAACGGTATCGGAGCTAATTTGAAACCCTTGTTTTATGCATCACCCCACCTCACCTTTCCCGTTCAGCAGCCATAGTGTGTTTCCTAAACGTGGGACTCTGTTCTGTTTTGCAATTCAGTTCAAGTGTAGCGGTTTTTACATTCCCTCTCTAAGTGATATCTTATGATAAGTGTCTTTTTCTGTGTGACTTATTTCACTTAGAATCGTCGTACCTAAATCCACTCATCGTGCTGCTACTAGCCTTATGACGTTGATTTCATGGCTGAGTGATATTCCATTGTACATGAGGACCACAACTTCTTTATCCATTTTTCTCTTTCCTAGGATATTTAAGGTGTAATGAAGTTGGGGTTCTTGTCCACAGAGCAGCCCTAAACTTTGGGGTGCCTGTGTCTTGCTGATTTTTAGTTTTCCCAATTTATACGCCCATGAGTGGAAGTGCCCTATGCTCTCCAAGCTGTGTTTTTTAGATGTTTCAGAACACACCGTACACTTCTCCAGAGTGGCTGTTGGCAATTTACATCCCACCCATCAGCATAGCAAGGCTCCCATTTCTCCATGGCCGGTCCTGCATTTCTGGTTTGGACACTTTTTTCCGCATGGCCCTTTTGCCCGCTGGGAAGCGAGACTTCTTTGGAGCGCTAATTGGCCTTTCCAGGTTGCTTGGTTGGCCAAAAAGGGCGTATGCGTTTTTTCCTGAATATATTCAGGAAAAAACGCATACGCCCTTTTTGGCCAAGGGCATCATTGTCCACGTTTTGCCGCTTTTCATGTGCTTTCAAGGCGATTCGAATCTACCTCCTGAAATCTGTTTCCTGCAATTCTGCCTTGCTTTCAAAGCCTCTTCGTTGCCTTCCCTTAATATATTTGTGGACGAGAGGTATCATTTAAAACTCTGCAGGTTTGTGAATTGCAGTGCCCCTGAGCTCCATTTTTCAACTCGCTTTTTTGGGAGCTGGCCGCAAAAGCGCAGGATTGCTTCAGGCCCTCTTCTGGTTCTGGGGGGCAGGCTGAGCTTGTGCTTAATTCTTCTTCCTGATGGGAAAATAGAGTGACCTGTGCCTGTCCCAACACCTAGAGCTAGTCTCTCATTGGTTCCCCCTCTTCCCGTTCATCCTCAGGACAAATTGCAACCTGTACGGAACAGGAGGTTAAAGGTGCTGATTCTCCAAGGAGGGAGATGGCTAGTAAATCGGCTGGAATGGCGAACCCGAGCAAAGGAGATGAGAAATGAGGTGCGTTTTAGAAACCTTTCCCGATCACACCGTGTACCATCTTCTGGGTTTCTCATGCCTGTTTTCGACGTAGGAAGATGCCCTTGAACCTGGAGATTTGGGACCCATGGGATGGGTACCATGCAGTATTACTTGAAAGGGTCTGCGTTGGCTCACCCAACCTCACCGAACCTCTCAGCCCCAAGAGTGTCCACCCTTATGTCTCAATCAGCTGTGGGTCTAGATATGGTCAATCCAGGTTGCATCACAGCCCCTGAACGAATTTTGTAAGAATTTCTCTCTCTTTCACTGTCTTTGTTTCACGGGTTTTGAAAAGTAATTTATTTTTATAATGGGGTTTAGCTGATTTTCACGGCTGTGTTTATGCCGCTTTACACCCCCTTGACTCACTTACAGAGAGATATCAATACATAGGTTTGAAGATTCTTACTAGTCAGATATATTCTTGTGCGGTGAATAGGGGGTGTTGAGTCCAGTTCACTGAAAAAGGAATAGGTCTTGTCTCTTACATATTGGGTTTATGGAACGGTATCTGAGCTAATTTGAAACCCTTGTTTTATGCATCACCCCACCTCACCTTTCCCGTTCAGCAGCCATAGTGTGTTTCCTAAACGTGGGACTCTGTTCTGTTTTGCAATTCAGTTCAAGTGTAGCGGTTTTTACATTCCCTCTAGAAGTGATATCTTATGATAAGTGTCTTTTTCTGTGTGACTTATTTCACTTAGAATCGTCGTACCTAAATCCACTCATCGTGCTGCTACTAGCCTTATGACGTTGATTTCCTGGCTGAGTGATATTCCATTGTACATGAGGACCACAACTTCTTTATCCATTTTTCTCTTTCCTAGGATATTTAAGGTGTAATGAAGTGGGGGTTCTTGTCAACAGAGCAGCCCTAAACTTTGGGGTGCCTGTGTCTTGCTGATTTTTAGTTTTCCCAATTTATACGCCCATGAGTGGAAGTGCCCTATGCTCTCCAAGCTGTGTTTTTTAGATGTTTCAGAACACACCGTACACTTCTCCAGAGTGGCTGTTGGCAATTTACATCCCACCCATCAGCGTAGCAAGGCTCCCATTTCTCCATAGCCGGTCCTGCATTTCTGGTTTGGACACTTTTTTCCGCATGGCCCTTTTGCCCGCTGGGAAGCGAGACTTCTTTGGAGCGCTGATTGGCCTTTCCAGGTTGCTTGGTTGGCCAAAAAGGGCGTATGCGTTTTTTCCTGAATATATTCAGGAAAAAACGCATACGCCCTTTTTGGCCAAGGGCATCATTGTCCAAGTTTTGCCGCTTTTCATGTGCTTTCAAGGCGATTCGAATCTACCTCCTGAAATCTGTTTCCTGCAATTCTGCCTTGCTTTCAAAGCCTCTTCGTTGCCTTCCCTTAATATATTTGTGGACGAGAGGTATCATTTAAAACTCTGCAGGTTTGTGAATTGCAGTGCCCCTGAGCTCCATTTTTCAATTCGCTTTTTTGGGAGCTGGCCGCAAAAGCGCAGGATTGCTTCAGGCCCTCTTCTGGTTCTGGGGGGCAGGCTGAGCTTGTGCTTAATTCTTCTTCCTGATGGGAAAATAGAGTGACCTGTGCCTGTCCCAACACCTAGAGCTAGTCTCTCATTCGTTCCCCCTCTTCCCGTTCATCCTCAGGACAAATTGCAACCTGTACGGAACAGGAGGTTAAAGGTGCTGATTCTCCAAGGAAGGAGATGGCTAGTAAATCGGCTGGAATGGCGAACCCGAGCAAAGGAGATGAGAAATGAGGTGCGTTTTAGAAACCTTTCCCGATCACACGGTGTACCATCTTCTGGGTTTCTCATGCCTGTTTTCGACGTAGGAAGATGCCCTTGAACCTGGAGATTTGGGACCCATGGGATGGGTACCATGCAGTATTACTTGAAAGGGTCTGCGTTGGCTCACCCAACCTCACCGAACCTCTCAGCCCCAAGAGTGTCCACCCTTATGTCTCAATCAGCTGTGGGTCTAGATATGGTCAATACAGGTTGCATCACAGCCCCTGAACGAATTTTGTAAGAATTTCTCTCTCTTTCACTGTCTTTGTTTCATGGGTTTTGAAAAGTAATTTATTTTTATAATGGGGTTTAGCTGCTTTTCACGGCTGTGTTTATGCTGCTTTACACCCCCTTGACTCACTTACAGAGAGATATCAATACATAGGTTTGAAGATTCTTCCTAGTCAGATATATTCTTGTGCGGTGAATAGGGGGTGTTGAGTCCAGTTCACTGAAAAAGGAATAGGTCTTGTCTCTTACATATTGGGTTTATGGAATGGTATCGGAGCTAATTTGAAACCCTTGTTTTATGCATCACCCCACCTCACCTTTCCCATTCAGCAGCCATAGTGTGTTTTCTAAACGTGTGACTCTGTTCTGTTTTGCAATTCAGTTCAAGTGTAGCGGTTTTTACATTCCCTCTCTAAGTGATATCTTATGATAAGTGTCTTTTTCTGTGTGACTTATTTCACTTAGAATCGTCGTACCTAAATCCACTCATCGTGCTGCTACTAGCCTTATGACGTTGATTTCATGGCTGAGTGATATTCCATTGTACATGAGGACCCCAACTTCTTTATCCATTTTTCTCTTTCCTAGGATATTTAAGGTGTAATGAAGTGGGGGTTCTTGTCAACAGAGCAGCCCTAAACTTTGGGGTGCCTGTGTCTTGCTGATTTTTAGTTTTCCCAATTTATACGCCCATGAGTGGAAGTGCCCTATGCTCTCCAAGCTGTGTTTTTTAGATGTTTCAGAACACACCGTACACTTCTCCAGAGTGGCTGTTGGCAATTTACATCCCGCCCATCAGCGTAGCAAGGCTCCCATTTCTCCATGGCCGGTCCTGCATTTCTGGTTTGGACACTTTTTTCTGCATGGCCCTTTTGCCCGCTGGGAAGCGAGACTTCTTTGGAGCGCTGATTGGCCTTTCCAGGTTGCTTGGTTGGCCAAAAAGGGCGTATGCGTTTTTTCCTGAATATATTCAGGAAAAAACGCATACGCCCTTTTTGGCCAAGGGCATCATTGTCCACGTTTTGCCGCTTTTCATGTGCTTTCAAGGCGATTCGAATCTACCTCCTGAAATCTGTTTCCTGCAATTCTGCCTTGCTTTCAAAGCCTCTTCGTTGCCTTCCCTTAATATATTTGTGGACGAGAGGTATCATTTAAAACTCTGCAGGTTTGTGAATTGCAGTGCCCCTGAGCTCCATTTTTCAACTCGCTTTTTTGGGAGCTGGCCGCAAAAGCGCAGGATTGCTTCAGGCCCTCTTCTGGTTCTGGGGGGCAGGCTGAGCTTGTGCTTAATTCTTCTTCCTGATGGGAAAATAGAGTGACCTGTGCCTGTCCCAACACCTAGAGCTAGTCTCTCATTGGTTCCCCCTCTTCCCGTTCATCCTCAGGACAAATTGCAACCTGTACGGTACAGGAGGTTAAAGGTGCTGATTCTCCAAGGAGGGAGATGGCTAGTAAATCGGCTGGAATGGCGAACCCGAGCAAAGGAGATGAGAAATGAGGTGCGTTTTAGAAACCTTTCCCGATCACACGGTGTACCATCTTCTGGGTTTCTCATGCCTGTTTTCGACGTAGGAAGATGCCCTTGAACCTGGAGATTTGGGACCCATGGGATGGGTACCATGCAGTATTACTTGAAAGGGTCTGCGTTGGCTCACCCAACCTCACCGAACCTCTCAGCCCCAAGAGTGTCCACCCTTATGTCTCAATCAGCTGTGGGTCTAGATATGGTCAATCCAGGTTGCATCACAGCCCGTGAACGAATTTTGTAAGAATTTCTCTCTCTTTCACTGTCTTTGTTTCACGGGTTTTGAAGAGTAATTTATTTTTATAATGGGGTTTAGCTGCTTTTCACGGCTGTGTTTATGCCGCTTTACACCCCCTTGACTCACTTACAGAGAGATATCAATACATAGGTTTGAAGATTCTTCCTAGTCAGATATATTCTTGTGCGGTGAACAGGGGGTGTTGAGTCCAGTTCACTGAAAAAGGAATAGGTCTTGTCTCTTACATATTGGGTTTATGGAATGGTATCGGAGCTAATTTGAAACCCTTGTTTTATGCATCACCCCACCTCACCTTTCCCGTTCAGCAGTCATAGTGTGTTTCCTAAACGTGTGACTCTGTTTTGTTTTGTAATTCAGTTCAAGTGTAGCGGTTTTTACATTCCCTCTCTAAGTGATATCTTATGATAAGTGTCTTTTTCTGTGTGACTTATTTCACTTAGAATCGTCGTACCTAAATCCACTCATCGTGCTGCTACTAGCCTTATGACGTTGATTTCATGGCTGAGTGATATTCCATTGTACATGAGGACCCCAACTTCTTTATCCATTTTTCTCTTTCCTAGGATATTTAAGGTGTAATGAAGTGGGGGTTCTTGTCAACAGAGCAGCCCTAAACTTTGGGGTGCCTGTGTCTTGCTGATTTTTAGTTTTCCCAATTTATACGCCCATGAGTGGAAGTGCCCTATGCTCTCCAAGCTGTGTTTTTTAGATGTTTCAGAACACACCGTACACTTCTCCAGAGTGGCTGTTGGCAATTTACATCCCACCCATCAGCGTAGCAAGGCTCCCATTTCTCCATGGCCGGTCCTGCATTTCTGGTTTGGACACTTTTTTCCGCATGGCCCTTTTGCCCGCTGGGAAGCGAGACTTCTTTGGAGCGCTGATTGGCCTTTCCAGGTTGCTTGGTTGGCCAAAAAGGGCGTATGCGTTTTTTCCTGAATATATTCACGTTTTGCCGCTTTTCATGTGCTTTCAAGGCGATTCGAATCTACCTCCTGAAATCTGTTTCCTGCAATTCTGCCTTGCTTTCAAAGCCTCTTCGTTGCCTTCCCTTAATATATTTGTGGACGAGAGGTATCATTTAAAACTCTGCAGGTTTGTGAATTGCAGTGCCCCTGAGCTCCATTTTTCAACTCGCTTTTTTGGGAGCTGGCCGCAAAAGCGCAGGATTGCTTCAGGCCCTCTTCTGGTTCTGGGGGGCAGGCTGAGCTTGTGCTTAATTCTTCTTCCTGATGGGAAAATAGAGTGACCTGTGCCTGTCCCAACACCTAGAGCTAGTCTCTCATTGGTTCCCCCTCTTCCCGTTCATCCTCAGGACAAATTGCAACCTGTACGGAACAGGAGGTTAAAGGTGCTGATTCTCCAAGGAGGGAGATGGCTAGTAAATCGGCTGGAATGGCGAACCCGAGCAAAGGAGATGAGAAATGAGGTGCGTTTTAGAAACCTTTCCCGATCACACGGTGTACCATCTTCTGGGTTTCTCATGCCTGTTTTCGACGTAGGAAGATGCCCTTGAACCTGGAGATTTGGGACCCATGGGATGGGTACCATGCAGTATTACTTGAAAGGGTCTGCGTTGGCTCACCCAACCTCACCGAACCTCTCAGCCCCAAGAGTGTCCACCCTTATGTCTCAATCAGCTGTGGGTCTAGATATGGTCAATCCAGGTTGCATCACAGCCCCTGAACGAATTTTGTAAGAATTTCTCTCTCTTTCACTGTCTTTGTTTCACGGGTTTTGAAAAGTAATTTATTTTTATAATGGGGTTTAGCTGCTTTTCACGGCTGTGTTTATGCTGCTTTACACCCCCTTGACTCACTTACGGAGAGATATCAATACATAGGTTTGAAGATTCTTCCTAGTCAGATATATCCTTGTGCGGTGAATAGGGGGTGTTGAGTCCAGTTCACTGAAAAAGGAATAGGTCTTGTCTCTTACATATTGGGTTTATGGAACGGTATCTGAGCTAATTTGAAACCCTTGTTTTATGCATCACCCCACCTCACCTTTCCCGTTCAGCAGCCATAGTGTGTTTCCTAAACGTGTGACTCTGTTCTGTTTTGTAATTCAGTTCAAGTGTAGCGGTTTTTACATTCCCTCTCTAAGTGATATCTTATGATAAGTGTCTTTTTCTGTGTGACTTATTTCACTTAGAATCGTCGTACCTAAATCCACTCATCGTGCTGCTACTAGCCTTATGACGTTGATTTCATGGCTGAGTGATATTCCATTGTACATGAGGACCACAACTTCTTTATCCATTTTTCGCTTTCCTAGGATATTTAAGGTGTAATGAAGTGGGGGTTCTTGTCAACAGAGCAGCCCTAAACTTTGGGGTGCCTGTGTCTTGCTGATTTTTAGTTTTCCCAATTTATACGCCCATGAGTGGAAGTGCCCTATGCTCTCCAAGCTGTGTTTTTTAGATGTTTCAGAACACACCGTACACTTCTCCAGAGTGGCTGTTGGCAAGTTACATCCCACCCATCAGCGTAGCAAGGCTCCCATTTCTCCATGGCCGGTCCTGCATTTCTGGTTTGGACACTTTTTTCCGCATGGCCCTTTTGCCCGCTGGGAAGCGAGACTTCTTTGGAGCGCTGATTGGCCTTTCCAGGTTGCTTGGTTGGCCAAAAAGGGCGTATGCGTTTTTTCCTGAATATATTCAGGAAAAAACGCATACGCCCTTTTTGGCCAAGGGCATCATTGTCCACGTTTTGCCGCTTTTCATGTGCTTTCAAGGCGATTCGAATCTACCTCCTGAAATCTGTTTCCTGCAATTCTGCCTTGCTTTCAAAGCCTCTTCGTTGCCTTCCCTTAATATATTTGTGGACGAGAGGTATCATTTAAAACTCTGCAGGTTTGTGAATTGCAGTGCCCCTGAGCTCCATTTTTCAACTCGCTTTTTTGGGAGCTGGCCGCAAAAGCGCAGGATTGCTTCAGGCCCTCTTCTGGTTCTGGGGGGCAGGCTGAGCTTGTGCTTAATTCTTCTTCCTGATGGGAAAATAGAGTGACCTGTGCCTGTCCCAACACCTAGAGCTAGTCTCTCATTGGTTCCCCCTCTTCCCGTTCATCCTCAGGACAAATTGCAACCTGTACGGAACAGGAGGTTAAAGGTGCTGATTCTCCAAGGAGGGAGATGGCTAGTAAATCGGCTGGAATGGCGAACCCGAGCAAAGGAGATGAGAAATGAGGTGCGTTTTAGAAACCTTTCCCGATCACACGGTGTACCATCTTCTGGGTTTCTCATGCCTGTTTTCGACGTAGGAAGATGCCCTTGAACCTGGAGATTTGGGACCCATGGGATGGGTACCATGCAGTATTACTTGAAAGGGTCTGCGTTGGCTCACCCAACCTCACCGAACCTCTCAGCCCCAAGAGTGTCCACCCTTATGTCTCAATCAGCTGTGGGTCTAGATATGGTCAATCCAGGTTGCATCACAGCCCCTGAACGAATTTTGTAAGAATTTCTCTCTCTTTCACTGTCTTTGTTTCACGGGTTTTGAAAAGTAATTTATTTTTATAATGGGGTTTAGCTGCTTTTCACGGCTGTGTTTATGCTGCTTTACACCCCCTTGACTCACTTACGGAGAGATATCAATACATAGGTTTGAAGATTCTTCCTAGTCAGATATATTCTTGTGCGGTGAATAGGGGGTGTTGAGTCCAGTTCACTGAAAAAGGAATAGGTCTTGTCTCTTACATATTGGGTTTATGGAACGGTATCTGAGCTAATTTGAAACCCTTGTTTTATGCATCACCCCACCTCACCTTTCCCGTTCAGCAGCCATAGTGTGTTTCCTAAACGTGTGACTCTGTTCTGTTTTGTAATTCAGTTCAAGTGTAGCGGTTTTTACATTCCCTCTCTAAGTGATATCTTATGATAAGTGTCTTTTTCTGTGTGACTTATTTCACTTAGAATCGTCGTACCTAAATCCACTCATCGTGCTGCTACTAGCCTTATGACGTTGATTTCATGGCTGAGTGATATTTCATTGTACATGAGGACCCCAACTTCTTTATGCATTTTTTGCTTTCCTAGGATATTTAAGGTGTAATGAAGTGGGGGTTCTTTTCAACAGAGCAGCCCTAAACTTTGGGGTGCCTGTGTCTTGCTGATTTTTAGTTTTCCCAATTTATACGCCCATGAGTGGAAGTGCCCTATGCTCTCCAAGCTGTGTTTTTTAGATGTTTCAGGACACACCGTACACTTCTCCAGAGTGGCTGTTGGCAATTTACATCCCACCCATCAGCGTAGCAAGGCTCCCATTTCTCCATGGCCGGTCCTGCATTTCTGGTTTGGACACTTTTTTCCGCATGGCCCTTTTGCCCGCTGGGAAGCGAGACTTCTTTGGAGCGCTGATTGGCCTTTCCAGGTTGCTTGGTTGGCCAAAAAGGGCGTATGCGTTTTTTCCTGAATATATTCAGGAAAAAACGCATACGCCCTTTTTGGCCAAGGGCATCATTGTCCACGTTTTGCCGCTTTTCATGTGCTTTCAAGGCGATTCGAATCTACCTCCTGAAATCTGTTTCCTGCAATTCTGCCTTGCTTTCAAAGCCTCTTCGTTGCCTTCCCTTAATATATTTGTGGACGAGAGGTATCATTTAAAACTCTGCAGGTTTGTGAATTGCAGTGCCCCTGAGCTCCATTTTTCAACTCGCTTTTTTGGGAGCTGGCCGCAAAAGCGCAGGATTGCTTCAGGCCCTCTTCTGGTTCTGGGGGGCAGGCTGAGCTTGTGCTTAATTCTTCTTCCTGATGGGAAAATAGAGTGACCTGTGCCTGTCCCAACACCTAGAGCTAGTCTCTCATTGGTTCCCCCTCTTCCCGTTCATCCTCAGGACAAATTGCAACCTGTACGGAACAGGAGGTTAAAGGTGCTGATTCTCCAAGGAGGGAGATGGCTAGTAAATCGGCTGGAATGGCGAACCCGAGCAAAGGAGATGAGAAATGAGGTGCGTTTTAGAAACCTTTCCCGATCACACGGTGTACCATCTTCTGGGTTTCTCATGCCTGTTTTCGACGTAGGAAGATGCCCTTGAACCTGGAGATTTGGGACCCATGGGATGGGTACCATGCAGTATTACTTGAAAGGGTCTGCGTTGGCTCACCCAACCTCACCGAACCTCTCAGCCCCAAGAGTGTCCACCCTTATGTCTCAATCAGCTGTGGGTCTAGATATGGTCAATCCAGGTTGCATCACAGCCCCTGAATGAATTTTGTAAGAATTTCTCTCTCTTTCACTGTCTTTGTTTCACGGGTTTTGAAAAGTAATTTATTTTTATAATGGGGTTTAGCTGCTTTTCACGGCTGTGTTTATGCTGCTTTACACCCCCTTGACTCACTTACGGAGAGATATCAATACATAGGTTTGAAGATTCTTCCTAGTCAGATATATTCTTGTGCGGTGAATAGGGGGTGTTGAGTCCAGTTCACTGAAAAATAATAGGTCTTGTCTCTTACATATTGGGTTTATGGAACGGTATCTGAGCTAATTTGAAACCCTTGTTTTATGCATCACCCCACCTCACCTTTCCCGTTCAGCAGCCATAGTGTGTTTCCTAAACGTGTGACTCTGTTCTGTTTTGTAATTCAGTTCAAGTGTAGCGGTTTTTACATTCCCTCTCTAAGTGATATCTTATGATAAGTGTCTTTTTCTGTGTGACTTATTTCACTTAGAATCGTCGTACCTAAATCCACTCATTGTGCTGCTACTAGCCTTATGACGTTGATTTCATGGCTGAGTGATATTCCATTGTACATGAGGACCCCAACTTCTTTATGCATTTTTTGCTTTCCTAGGATATTTAAGGTGTAATGAAGTGGGGGTTCTTTTCAACAGAGCAGCCCTAAACTTTGGGGTGCCTGTGTCTTGCTGATTTTTAGTTTTCCCAATTTATACGCCCATGAGTGGAAGTGCCCTATGCTCTCCAAGCTGTGTTTTTTAGATGTTTCAGGACACACCGTACACTTCTCCAGAGTGGCTGTTGGCAATTTACATCCCACCCATCAGCGTAGCAAGGCTCCCATTTCTCCATGGCCGGTCCTGCATTTCTGGTTTGGACACTTTTTTCCGCATGGCCCTTTTGCCCGCTGGGAAGCGAGACTTCTTTGGAGCGCTGATTGGCCTTTCCAGGTTGCTTGGTTGGCCAAAAAGGGCGTATGCGTTTTTTCCTGAATATATTCAGGAAAAACGCATACGCCCTTTTTGACCAAGGGCATCATTGTCCACGTTTTGCCGCTTTTCATGTGCTTTCAAGGCGATTCGAATCTACCTCCTGAAATCTGTTTCCTGCAATTCTGCCTTGCTTTCAAAGCCTCTTCGTTGCCTTCCCTTAATATATTTGTGGACGAGAGGTATCATTTAAAACTCTGCAGGTTTGTGAATTGCAGTGCCCCTGAGCTCCATTTTTCAACTCGCTTTTTTGGGAGCTGGCCGCCAAAGCGCAGGATTGCTTCAGGCCCTCTTCTGGTTCTGGGGGGCAGGCTGAGCTTGTGCTTAATTCTTCTTCCTGATGGGAAAATAGAGTGACCTGTGCCTGTCCCAACACCTAGAGCTAGTCTCTCATTGGTTCCCCCTCTTCCCGTTCATCCTCAGGACAAATTGCAACCTGTACGGAACAGGAGGTTAAAGGTGCTGATTCTCCAAGGAGGGAGATGGCTAGTAAATCGGCTGGAATGGCGAACCCGTGCAAAGGAGATGAGAAATGAGGTGCGTTTTAGAAACCTTTCCCGATCACACCGTGTACCATCTTCTGGGTTTCTCATGCCTGTTTTCGACGTAGGAAGATGCCCTTGAACCTGGAGATTTGGGACCCATGGGATGGGTACCATGCAGTATTACTTGAAAGGGTCTGCGTTGGCTCACCCAACCTCACCGAACCTCTCAGCCCCAAGAGTGTCCACCCTTATGTCTCAATCAGCTGTGGGTCTAGATATGGTCAATCCAGGTTGCATCACGGCCCCTGAACTAATTTTGTAAGAATTTCTCTCTCTTTCACTGCCTTTGTTTCACGGGTTTTGAAAAGTAATTTATTTTTATAATGGGGTTTAGCTGCTTTTCACGGCTGTGTTTATGCCGCTTTACACCCCCTTGACTCACTTACAGAGAGATATCAATACATAGGTTTGAAGATTCTTACTAGTCAGATATATTCTTGTGCGGTTTATAGGGGGTGTTGAGTCCAGTTCACCGAAAAAGGAATAGGTCTTGTCTCTTACATATTGGGTTTATGGAACGGTATCTGAGCTAATTTGAAACCCTTGTTTTATGCATCACCCCACCTCACCTTTCCCGTTCAGCAGCCATAGTGTGTTTCCTAAACGTGTGACTCTGTTCTGTTTTGTAATTCAGTTCAAGTGTAGCGGTTTTTACATTCCCTCTCTAAGTGATATCTTATGATAAGTGTCTTTTTCTGTGTGACTTATTTCACTTAGAATCGTCGTACCTAAATCCACTCATCGTGCTGCTACTAGCCTTATGACGTTGATTTCATGGCTGAGTGATATTTCATTGTACATGAGGACCCCAACTTCTTTATGCATTTTTTGCTTTCCTAGGATATTTAAGGTGTAATGAAGTGGGGGTTCTTTTCAACAGAGCAGCCCTAAACTTTGGGGTGCCTGTGTCTTGCTGATTTTTAGTTTTCCCAATTTATACGCCCATGAGTGGAAGTGCCCTATGCTCTCCAAGCTGTGTTTTTTAGATGTTTCAGGACACACCGTACACTTCTCCAGAGTGGCTGTTGGCAATTTACATCCCACCCATCAGCGTAGCAAGGCTCCCATTTCTCCATGGCCGGTCCTGCATTTCTGGTTTGGACACTTTTTTCCGCATGGCCCTTTTGCCCGCTGGGAAGCGAGACTTCTTTGGAGCGCTGATTGGCCTTTCCAGGTTGCTTGGTTGGCCAAAAAGGGCGTATGCGTTTTTTCCTGAATATATTCAGGAAAAAACGCATACGCCCTTTTTGGCCAAGGGCATCATTGTCCACGTTTTGCCGCTTTTCATGTGCTTTCAAGGCGATTCGAATCTACCTCCTGAAATCTGTTTCCTGCAATTCTGCCTTGCTTTCAAAGCCTCTTCGTTGCCTTCCCTTAATATATTTGTGGACGAGAGGTATCATTTAAAACTCTGCAGGTTTGTGAATTGCAGTGCCCCTGAGCTCCATTTTTCAACTCGCTTTTTTGGGAGCTGGCCGCAAAAGCGCAGGATTGCTTCAGGCCCTCTTCTGGTTCTGGGGGGCAGGCTGAGCTTGTGCTTAATTCTTCTTCCTGATGGGAAAATAGAGTGACCTGTGCCTGTCCCAACACCTAGAGCTAGTCTCTCATTGGTTCCCCCTCTTCCCGTTCATCCTCAGGACAAATTGCAACCTGTACGGAACAGGAGGTTAAAGGTGCTGATTCTCCAAGGAGGGAGATGGCTAGTAAATCGGCTGGAATGGCGAACCCGAGCAAAGGAGATGAGAAATGAGGTGCGTTTTAGAAACCTTTCCCGATCACACGGTGTACCATCTTCTGGGTTTCTCATGCCTGTTTTCGACGTAGGAAGATGCCCTTGAACCTGGAGATTTGGGACCCATGGGATGGGTACCATGCAGTATTACTTGAAAGGGTCTGCGTTGGCTCACCCAACCTCACCGAACCTCTCAGCCCCAAGAGTGTCCACCCTTATGTCTCAATCAGCTGTGGGTCTAGATATGGTCAATCCAGGTTGCATCACAGCCCCTGAATGAATTTTGTAAGAATTTCTCTCTCTTTCACTGTCTTTGTTTCACGGGTTTTGAAAAGTAATTTATTTTTATAATGGGGTTTAGCTGCTTTTCACGGCTGTGTTTATGCTGCTTTACACCCCCTTGACTCACTTACGGAGAGATATCAATACATAGGTTTGAAGATTCTTCCTAGTCAGATATATTCTTGTGCGGTGAATAGGGGGTGTTGAGTCCAGTTCACTGAAAAAGAATAGGTCTTGTCTCTTACATATTGGGTTTATGGAACGGTATCTGAGCTAATTTGAAACCCTTGTTTTATGCATCACCCCACCTCACCTTTCCCGTTCAGCAGCCATAGTGTGTTTCCTAAACGTGTGACTCTGTTCTGTTTTGTAATTCAGTTCAAGTGTAGCGGTTTTTACATTCCCTCTCTAAGTGATATCTTATGATAAGTGTCTTTTTCTGTGTGACTTATTTCACTTAGAATCGTCGTACCTAAATCCACTCATTGTGCTGCTACTAGCCTTATGACGTTGATTTCATGGCTGAGTGATATTCCATTGTACATGAGGACCCCAACTTCTTTATGCATTTTTTGCTTTCCTAGGATATTTAAGGTGTAATGAAGTGGGGGTTCTTTTCAACAGAGCAGCCCTAAACTTTGGGGTGCCTGTGTCTTGCTGATTTTTAGTTTTCCCAATTTATACGCCCATGAGTGGAAGTGCCCTATGCTCTCCAAGCTGTGTTTTTTAGATGTTTCAGGACACACCGTACACTTCTCCAGAGTGGCTGTTGGCAATTTACATCCCACCCATCAGCGTAGCAAGGCTCCCATTTCTCCATGGCCGGTCCTGCATTTCTGGTTTGGACACTTTTTTCCGCATGGCCCTTTTGCCCGCTGGGAAGCGAGACTTCTTTGGAGCGCTGATTGGCCTTTCCAGGTTGCTTGGTTGGCCAAAAAGGGCGTATGCGTTTTTTCCTGAATATATTCAGGAAAAACGCATACGCCCTTTTTGACCAAGGGCATCATTGTCCACGTTTTGCCGCTTTTCATGTGCTTTCAAGGCGATTCGAATCTACCTCCTGAAATCTGTTTCCTGCAATTCTGCCTTGCTTTCAAAGCCTCTTCGTTGCCTTCCCTTAATATATTTGTGGACGAGAGGTATCATTTAAAACTCTGCAGGTTTGTGAATTGCAGTGCCCCTGAGCTCCATTTTTCAACTCGCTTTTTTGGGAGCTGGCCGCCAAAGCGCAGGATTGCTTCAGGCCCTCTTCTGGTTCTGGGGGGCAGGCTGAGCTTGTGCTTAATTCTTCTTCCTGATGGGAAAATAGAGTGACCTGTGCCTGTCCCAACACCTAGAGCTAGTCTCTCATTGGTTCCCCCTCTTCCCGTTCATCCTCAGGACAAATTGCAACCTGTACGGAACAGGAGGTTAAAGGTGCTGATTCTCCAAGGAGGGAGATGGCTAGTAAATCGGCTGGAATGGCGAACCCGTGCAAAGGAGATGAGAAATGAGGTGCGTTTTAGAAACCTTTCCCGATCACACCGTGTACCATCTTCTGGGTTTCTCATGCCTGTTTTCGACGTAGGAAGATGCCCTTGAACCTGGAGATTTGGGACCCATGGGATGGGTACCATGCAGTATTACTTGAAAGGGTCTGCGTTGGCTCACCCAACCTCACCGAACCTCTCAGCCCCAAGAGTGTCCACCCTTATGTCTCAATCAGCTGTGGGTCTAGATATGGTCAATCCAGGTTGCATCACGGCCCCTGAACTAATTTTGTAAGAATTTCTCTCTCTTTCACTGCCTTTGTTTCACGGGTTTTGAAAAGTAATTTATTTTTATAATGGGGTTTAGCTGCTTTTCACGGCTGTGTTTATGCCGCTTTACACCCCCTTGACTCACTTACAGAGAGATATCAATACATAGGTTTGAAGATTCTTACTAGTCAGATATATTCTTGTGCGGTGAATAGGGGGTGTTGAGTCCAGTTCACCGAAAAAGGAATAGGTCTTGTCTCTTACATATTGGGTTTATGGAACGGTATCTGAGCTAATTTGAAACCCTTGTTTTATGCATCACCCCACCTCACCTTTCCCGTTCAGCAGCCATAGTGTGTTTTCTGAACGTGGGACTCTGTTCTGTTTTGTAATTCAGTTCAAGTGTAGCGGTTTTTACATTCCCTCTCTAAGTGATATCTTATGATAAGTGTCTTTTTCTGTGTGACTTATTTCACTTAGAATCGTCGTACCTAAATCCACTCATCGTGCTGCTACTAGCATTATGACGTGGATTTCATGGCTGAGTGATATTCCATTGTACATGAGGACCACAACTTCTTTATTCATTTTTCGCTTTCCTAGGATATTTAAGGTGTAATGAAGTGGGGGTTCTTGTCAACAGAGCAGCCCTAAACTTTGGGGTGCCTGTGTCTTGCTGATTTTTAGTTTTCCCAATTTATACGCCCATGAGTGGAAGTGCCCTATGCTCTCCAAGCTGTGTTTTTTAGATATTTCAGAACACACCGTACACTTCTCCAGAGTGGCTGTTGGCAATTTACATCCCACCCATCAGCGAAGCAAGGCTCCCATTTCTCCATGGCCGGTCCTGCATTTCTGGTTTGGACACTTTTTTCCGCATGGCCCTTTTGCCCGCTGGGAAGCGAGACTTCTTTGGAGCGCTGATTGGCGTTTCCAGGTTGCTTGGTTGGCCAAAAAGGGCGTATGCGTTTTTTCCTGAATATATTCAGGAAAAAACGCATACGCCCTTTTTGGCCAAGGGCATCATTGTCCACGTTTTGCCGCTTTTCATGTGCTTTCAAGGCGATTCGAATCTACCTCCTGAAATCTGTTTCCTGCAATTCTGCCTTGCTTTCAAAGCCTCTTCGTTGCCTTCCCTTAATATATTTGTGGACGAGAGGTATCATTTAAAACTCTGCAGGTTTGTGAATTGCAGTGCCCCTGAGCTCCATTTTTCAACTCGCTTTTTTGGGAGCTGGCCGCAAAAGCGCAGGATTGCTTCAGGCCCTCTTCTGGTTCTGGGGGGCAGGCTGAGCTTGTGCTTAATTCTTCTTCCTGATGGGAAAATAGAGTGACCTGTGCCTGTCCCAACACCTAGAGCTAGTCTCTCATTGGTTCCCCCTCTTCCCGTTCATCCTCAGGACAAATTGCAACCTGTACGGAACAGGAGGTTAAAGGTGCTGATTCTCCAAGGAGGGAGATGGCTAGTAAATCGGCTGGAATGGCGAACCCGAGCAAAGGAGATGAGAAATGAGGTGCGTTTTAGAAACCTTTCCCGATCACACGGTGTACCATCTTCTGGGTTTCTCATGCCTGTTTTCGACGTAGGAAGATGCCCTTGAACCTGGAGATTTGGGACCCATGGGATGGGTACCATGCAGTATTACTTGAAAGGGTCTGCGTTGGCTCACCCAACCTCACCGAACCTCTCAGCCCCAAGAGTGTCCACCCTTATGTCTCAATCAGCTGTGGGTCTAGATATGGTCAATCCAGGTTGCATCACGGCCCCTGAACGAATTTTGTAAGAATTTCTCTCTCTTTCACTGCCTTTGTTTCACGGGTTTTGAAAAGTAATTTATTTTTATAATGGGGTTTAGCTGCTTTTCACGGCTGTGTTTATGCCGCTTTACACCCCCTTGACTCACTTACAGAGAGATATCAATACATAGGTTTGAAGATTCTTACTAGTCAGATATATTCTTGTGCGGTGAATAGGGGGTGTTGAGTCCAGTTCACCGAAAAAGGAATAGGTCTTGTCTCTTACATATTGGGTTTATGGAACGGTATCTGAGCTAATTTGAAACCCTTGTTTTATGCATCACCCCACCTCACCTTTCCCGTTCAACAGCCATAGTGTGTTTTCTGAACGTGTGACTCTGTTCTGTTTTGTAATTCAGTTCAAGTGTAGCGGTTTTTACATTCCCTCTCTAAGTGATATCTTATGATAAGTGTCTTTTTCTGTGTGACTTATTTCACTTAGAATCGTCGTACCTAAATCCACTCATCGTGCTGCTACTAGCATTATGACGTGGATTTCATGGCTGAGTGATATTCCATTGTACATGAGGACCACTACTTCTTTATTCATTTTTCGCTTTCCTAGGATATTTAAGGTGTAATGAAGTGGGGGTTCTTGTCAACAGAGCAGCCCTAAACTTTGGGGTGCCTGTGTCTTGCTGATTTTTAGTTTTCCCAATTTATACGCCCATGAGTGGAAGTGCCCTATGCTCTCCAAGCTGTGTTTTTTAGATATTTCAGAACACACCGTACACTTCTCCAGAGTGGCTGTTGGCAATTTACATCCCACCCATCAGCGAAGCAAGGCTCCCATTTCTCCATGGCCGGTCCTGCATTTCTGGTTTGGACACTTTTTTCCGCATGGCCCTTTTGCCCGCTGGGAAGCGAGACTTCTTTGGAGCGCTGATTGGCCTTTCCAGGTTGCTTGGTTGGCCAAAAAGGGCGTATGCGTTTTTTCCTGAATATATTCAGGAAAAAACGCATACGCCCTTTTTGGCCAAGGGCATCATTGTCCACGTTTTGCCGCTTTTCATGTGCTTTCAAGGCGATTCGAATCTACCTCCTGAAATCTGTTTCCTGCAATTCTGCCTTGCTTTCAAAGCCTCTTCGTTGCCTTCCCTTAATATATTTGTGGACGAGAGGTATCATTTAAAACTCTGCAGGTTTGTGAATTGCAGTGCCCCTGAGCTCCATTTTTCAACTCGCTTTTTTGGGAGCTGGCCGCAAAAGCGCAGGATTGCTTCAGGCCCTCTTCTGGTTCTGGGGGGCAGGCTGAGCTTGTGCTTAATTCTTCTTCCTGATGGGAAAATAGAGTGACCTGTGCCTGTCCCAACACCTAGAGCTAGTCTCTCATTGGTTCCCCCTCTTCCCGTTCATCCTCAGGACAAATTGCAACCTGTACGGAACAGGAGGTTAAAGGTGCTGATTCTCCAAGGAGGGAGATGGCTAGTAAATCGGCTGGAATGGCGAACCCGAGCAAAGGAGATGAGAAATGAGGTGCGTTTTAGAAACCTTTCCCGATCACACGGTGTACCATCTTCTGGGTTTCTCATGCCTGTTTTCGACGTAGGAAGATGCCCTTGAACCTGGAGATTTGGGACCCATGGGATGGGTACCATGCAGTATTACTTGAAAGGGTCTGCGTTGGCTCACCCAACCTCACCGAACCTCTCAGCCCCAAGAGTGTCCACCCTTATGTCTCAATCAGCTGTGGGTCTAGATATGGTCAATCCAGGTTGCATCACAGCCCCTGAACGAATTTTGTAAGAATTTCTCTCTCTTTCACTGTCTTTGTTTCACGGGTTTTGAAAAGTAATTTATTTTTATAATGGGGTTTAGCTGCTTTTCACGGCTGTGTTTATGCCGCTTTGCACCCCCTTGACTCACTTACAGAGAGATATCAATACATAGGTTTGAAGATTCTTCCTAGTCAGATATATTCTTGTGCGGTGAATAGGGGGTGTTGAGTCCAGTTCACTGAAAAAGGAATAGGTCTTGTCTCTTACATATTGGGTTTATGGAACGGTATCGGAGCTAATTTGAAACCCTTGTTTTATGCATCACCCCACCTCACCTTTCCCGTTCAGCAGCCATAGTGTGTTTCCTAAACGTGTGACTCTGTTCTGTTTTGTAATTCAGTTCAAGTGTAGCGGTTTTTACATTCCCTCTCTAAGTGATATCTTATGATAAGTGTCTTTTTCTGTGTGACTTATTTCACTTAGAATCGTCGTACCTAAATCCACTCATCGTGCTGCTACTAGCCTTATGACGTTGATTTCATGGCTGAGTGATATTCCATTGTACATGAGGACCCCAACTTCTTTATCCATTTTTTGCTTTCCTAGGATATTTAAGGTGTAATGAAGTGGGGGTTCTTTTCAACAGAGCAGCCCTAAACTTTGGGGTGCCTGTGTCTTGCTGATTTTTAGTTTTCCCAATTTATACGCCCATGAGTGGAAGTGCCCTATGCTCTCCAAGCTGTGTTTTTTAGATGTTTCAGGACACACCGTACACTTCTCCAGAGTGGCTGTTGGCAATTTACATCCCACCCATCAGCGTAGCAAGGCTCCCATTTCTCCATGGCCGGTCCTGCATTTCTGGTTTGGACACTTTTTTCCGCATGGCCCTTTTGCCCGCTGGGAAGCGAGACTTCTTTGGAGCGCTGATTGGCCTTTCCAGGTTGCTTGGTTGGCCAAAAAGGGCGTATGCGTTTTTTCCTGAATATATTCAGGAAAAAACGCATACGCCCTTTTTGGCCAAGGGCATCATTGTCCACGTTTTGCCGCTTTTCATGTGCTTTCAAGGCGATTCGAATCTACCTCCTGAAATCTGTTTCCTGCAATTCTGCCTTGCTTTCAAAGCCTCTTCGTTGCCTTCCCTTAATATATTTGTGGACGAGAGGTATCATTTAAAACTCTGCAGGTTTGTGAATTGCAGTGCCCCTGAGCTCCATTTTTCAACTCGCTTTTTTGGGAGCTGGCCGCAAAAGCGCAGGATTGCTTCAGGCCCTCTTCTGGTTCTGGGGGGCAGGCTGAGCTTGTGCTTAATTCTTCTTCCTGATGGGAAAATAGAGTGACCTGTGCCTGTCCCAACACCTAGAGCTAGTCTCTCATTGGTTCCCCCTCTTCCCGTTCATCCTCAGGACAAATTGCAACCTGTACGGAACAGGAGGTTAAAGGTGCTGATTCTCCAAGGAGGGAGATGGCTAGTAAATCGGCTGGAATGGCGAACCCGAGCAAAGGAGATGAGAAATGAGGTGCGTTTTAGAAACCTTTCCCGATCACACGGTGTACCATCTTCTGGGTTTCTCATGCCTGTTTTCGACGTAGGAAGATGCCCTTGAACCTGGAGATTTGGGACCCATGGGATGGGTACCATGCAGTATTACTTGAAAGGGTATGCGTTGGCTCACCCAACCTCACCGAACCTCTCAGCCCCAAGAGTGTCCACCCTTATGTCTCAATCAGCTGTGGGTCTAGATATGGTCAATCCAGGTTGCATCACGGCCCCTGAACTAATTTTGTAAGAATTTCTCTCTCTTTCACTGCCTTTGTTTCACGGGTTTTGAAAAGTAATTTATTTTTATAATGGGGTTTAGCTGCTTTTCACGGCTGTGTTTACGCCGCTTTACACCCCCTTGACTCACTTACAGAGAGATATCAATACATAGGTTTGAAGATTCTTACTAGTCATATATATTTTTGTGCGGTGAATAGGGGGTGTTGAGTCCAGTTCACTGAAAAAGGAATAGGTTTTGTCTCTTACATATTGGGTTTATGGAACGGTATCTGAGCTAATTTGAAACCCTTGTTTCATGCATCACCCCACTTCACCTTTCCCGTTCAGCAGCCATAGTGTGTTTTCTGAACGTGTGACTCTGTTCTGTTTTGTAATTCAGTTCAAGTGTAGCGGTTTTTACATTCCCTCTCTAAGTGATATCTTATGATAAGTGTCTTTTTCTGTGTGACTTATTTCACTTAGAATCGTCGTACCTAAATCCACTCATCGTGCTGCTACTAGCCTTATGACGTGGATTTCATGGCTGAGTGATATTCCATTGTACATGAGGACCACAACTTCTTTATTCATTTTTCGCTTTCCTAGGATATTTAAGGCGTAATGAAGTGGGGGTTCTTGTCAACAGAGCAGCCCTAAACTTTGGGGTGCCTGTGTCTTGCTGATTTTTAGTTTTCCCAATTTATACGCCCATGAGTGGAAGTGCCCTATGCTCTCCAAGCTGTGTTTTTTAGATGTTTCAGAACACACTGTACACTTCTCCAGAGTGGCTGTTGGCAATTTACATCCCACCCATCAGCGTAGCAAGGCTCCCATTTCTCCATGGCCGGTCCTGCATTTCTGGTTTGGACACTTTTTTCCGCATGGCCCTTTTGCCCGCTGGGAAGCGAGACTTCTTTGGAGCGCTGATTGGCCTTTCCAGGTTGCTTGGTTGGCCAAAAAGGGCGTATGCGTTTTTTCCTGAATATATTCAGGAAAAAACGCATACGCCCTTTTTGGCCAAGGGCATCATTGTCCACGTTTTGCCGCTTTTCATGTGCTTTCAAGGCGATTCGAATCTACCTCCTGAAATCTGTTTCCTGCAATTCTGCCTTGCTTTCAAAGCCTCTTCGTTGCCTTCCCTTAATATATTTGTGGACGAGAGGTATCATTTAAAACTCTGCAGGTTTGTGAATTGCAGTGCCCCTGAGCTCCATTTTTCAACTCGCTTTTTTGGGAGCTGGCCGCAAAAGCGCAGGATTGCTTCAGGCCCTCTTCTGGTTCTGGGGGGCAGGCTGAGCTTGTGCTTAATTCTTCTTCCTGATGGGAAAATAGAGTGACCTGTGCCTTTCCCAACACCTAGAGCTAGTCTCTCATTGGTTCCCCCTCTTCCCGTTCATCCTCAGGACAAATTGCAACCTGTACGGAACAGGAGGTTAAAGGTGCTGATTCTCCAAGGAGGGAGATGGCTAGTAAATCGGCTGGAATGGCGAACCCGAGCAAAGGAGATGAGAAATGAGGTGCGTTTTAGAAACCTTTCCGGATCACACGGTGTACCATCTTCTGGGTTTCTCATGCCTGTTTTCGACGTAGGAAGATGCCCTTGAACCTGGAGATTTGGGACCCATGGGATGGGTACCATGCAGTATTACTTGAAAGGGTCTGCGTTGGCTCACCCAACCTCACCGAACCTCTCAGCCCCAAGAGTGTCCACCCTTATGTCTCAATCAGCTGTGGGTCTAGATATGGTCAATCCAGGTTGCATCACGGCCCCTGAACGAATTTTGTAAGAATTTCTCTCTCTTTCACTGCCTTTGTTTCACGGGTTTTGAAAAGTAATTTATTTTTATAATGGGGTTTAGCTGCTTTTCACGGCTGTGTTTATGCCGCTTTACACCCCCTTGACTCACTTACAGAGAGATATCAATACATAGGTTTGAAGATTCTTACTAGTCAGATATATTCTTCTGCGGTGAATAGGGGGTGTTGAGTCCAGTTCACCGAAAAAGGAATAGGTCTTGTCTCTTACATATTGGGTTTATGGAACGGTATCTGAGCTAATTTGAAACCCTTGTTTTATGCATCACCCCACCTCACCTTTCCCGTTCAGCAGCCATAGTGTGTTTTCTGAACGTGTGACTCTGTTCTGTTTTGTAATTCAGTTCAAGTGTAGCGGTTTTTACATTCCCTCTCTAAGTGATATCTTATGATAAGTGTCTTTTTCTGTGTGACTTATTTCACTTAGAATCGTCGTACCTAAATCCACTCATCGTGCTGCTACTAGCATTATGACGTGGATTTCATGGCTGAGTGATATTCCATTGTACATGAGGACCACAACTTCTTTATTCATTTTTCGCTTTCCTAGGATATTTAAGGTGTAATGAAGTGGGGGTTCTTGTCAACAGAGCAGCCCTAAACTTTGGGGTGCCTGTGTCTTGCTGATTTTTAGTTTTCCCAATTTATACGCCCATGAGTGGAAGTGCCCTATGCTCTCCAAGCTGTGTTTTTTAGATATTTCAGAACACACCGTACACTTCTCCAGAGTGGCTGTTGGCAATTTACATCCCACCCATCAGCGAAGCAAGGCTCCCATTTCTCCATGGCCGGTCCTGCATTTCTGGTTTGGACACTTTTTTCCGCATGGCCCTTTTGCCCGCTGGGAAGCGAGACTTCTTTGGAGCGCTGATTGGCCTTTCCAGGTTGCTTGGTTGGCCAAAAAGGGCGTATGCGTTTTTTCCTGAATATATTCAGGAAAAAACGCATACGCCCTTTTTGGCCAAGGGCATCATTGTCCACGTTTTGCCGCTTTTCATGTGCTTTCAAGGCGATTCGAATCTACCTCCTGAAATCTGTTTCCTGCAATTCTGACTTGCTTTCAAAGCCTCTTCGTTGCCTTCCATTAATATATTTGTGGACGAGAGGTATCATTTAAAACTCTGCAGGTTTGTGAATTGCAGTGCCCCTGAGCTCCATTTTTCAACTCGCTTTTTTGGGAGCTGGCCGCAAAAGCGCAGGATTGCTTCAGGCCCTCTTCTGGTTCTGGGGGGCAGGCTGAGCTTGTGCTTAATTCTTCTTCCTGATGGGAAAATAGAGTGACCTGTGCCTGTCCCAACACCTAGAGCTAGTCTCTCATTGGTTCCCCCTCTTCCCGTTCATCCTCAGGACAAATTGCAACCTGTACGGAACAGGAGGTTAAAGGTGCTGATTCTCCAAGGAGGGAGATGGCTAGTAAATCGGCTGGAATGGCGAACCCGAGCAAAGGAGATGAGAAATGAGGTGCGTTTTAGAAACCTTTCCCGATCACACGGTGTACCATCTTCTGGGTTTCTCATGCCTGTTTTCGACGTAGGAAGATGCCCTTGAACCTGGAGATTTGGGACCCATGGGATGGGTACCATGCAGTATTACTTGAAAGGGTCTGCGTTGGCTCACCCAACCTCACCGAACCTCTCAGCCCCAAGAGTGTCCACCCTTATGTCTCAATCAGCTGTGGGTCTAGATATGGTCAATCCAGGTTGCATCACAGCCCCTGAACGAATTTTGTAAGAATTTCTCTCTGTTTCACTGCCTTTGTTTCACGGGTTTTGAAAAGTAATTTATTTTTATAATGGGGTTTAGCTGCTTTTCACGGCTGTGTTTATGCCACTTTACACCCCCT
Organism: Balaenoptera acutorostrata; assembly: GCF_949987535.1. Taxonomy (NCBI): domain Eukaryota; kingdom Metazoa; phylum Chordata; class Mammalia; order Artiodactyla; family Balaenopteridae; genus Balaenoptera; species Balaenoptera acutorostrata. The sequence goes on along the minus strand of NW_026646791.1, from coordinate 226,760 downwards.
TGACTCACTTACAGAGAGATATCAATACATAGGTTTGAAGATTCTTACTAGTCAGATATATTCTTGTGCGGTGAATAGGGGGTGTTGAGTCCAGTTCACTGAAAAAGGAATAGGTCTTGTCTCTTACATATTGGGTTTATGGAACGGTATCTGAGCTAATTTGAAACCCTTGTTTTATGCATCACCCCACCTCACCTTTCCCGTTCAGCAGCCATAGTGTGTTTTCTGAACGTGTGACTCTGTTCTGTTTTGTAATTCAGTTCAAGTGTAGCGGTTTTTACATTCCCTCTCTAAGTGATATCTTATGATAAGTGTCTTTCTCTGTGTGACTTATTTCACTTAGAATCGTCGTACCTAAATCCACTCATCGTGCTGCTACTAGCCTTATGACGTGGATTTCCTGGCTGAGTGATATTCCATTGTACATGAGGACCACAACTTCTTTATCCATTTTTCTCTTTCCTAGGATATTTAAGGTGTAATGAAGTGGGGGTTCTTGTCAACAGAGCAGCCCTAAACTTTGGGGTGCCTGTGTCTTGCTGATTTTTAGTTTTCTCAATTTATACGCCCATGAGTGGAAGTGCCCTATGCTCTCCAAGCTGTGTTTTTTAGATGTTTCAGAACACACCGTACACTTCTCCAGAGTGGCTGTTGGCAATTTACATCCCACCCATCAGCGTAGCAAGGCTCCCATTTCTCCATGGCCGGTCCTGCATTTCTGGTTTGGACACTTTTTTCCGCATGGCCCTTTTGCCCGCTGGGAAGCGAGACTTCTTTGGAGCGCTGATTGGCCTTTCCAGGTTGCTTGGTTGGCCAAAAAGGGCGTATGCGTTTTTTCCTGAATATATTCAGGAAAAACCGCATACGCCCTTTTTGGCCAAGGGCATCATTGTCCACGTTTTGCCGCTTTTCATGTGCTTTCAAGGCGATTCGAATCTACCTCCTGAAATCTGTTTCCTGCAATTCTGCCTTGCTTTCAAAGCCTCTTCGTTGCCTTCCCTTAATATATTTGTGGACGAGAGGTATCATTTAAAACTCTGCAGGTTTGTGAATTGCAGTGCCCCTGAGCTCCATTTTTCAACTCGCTTTTTTGGGAGCTGGCCACAAAAGCGCAGGATTGCTTCCGGCCCTCTTCTGGTTCTGGGGGGCAGGCTGAGCTTGTGCTTAATTCTTCTTCCTGATGGGAAAATAGAGTGACCTGTGCCTGTCCCAACACCTAGAGCTAGTCTCTCATTGGTTCCCCCTCTTCCCGTTCATCCTCAGGACAAATTGCAACCTGTACGGAACAGGAGGTTAAAGGTGCTGATTCTCCAAGGAGGGAGATGGCTAGTAAATCGGCTGGAATGGCGAACCCGAGTAAAGGAGATGAGAAATGAGGTGCGTTTTAGAAACCTTTCCCGATCACACGGTGTACCATCTTCTGGGTTTCTCATGCCTGTTTTCGACGTAGGAAGATGCCCTTGAACCTGGAGATTTGGGACCCATGGGATGGGTACCATGCAGTATTACTTGAAAGGGTCTGCGTTGGCTCACCCAACCTCACCGAACCTCTCAGCCCCAAGAGTGTCCACCCTTATGTCTCAATCAGCTGTGGGTCTAGATATGGTCAATCCAGGTTGCATCACAGCCCCTGAACGAATTTTGTAAGAATTTCTCTCTCTTTCACTGCCTTTGTTTCACGGGTTTTGAAAAGTAATTTATTTTTATAATGGGGTTTAGCTGCTTTTCACGGCTGTGTTTATGCCGCTTTACACCCCCTTGACTCACTTACAGAGAGATATCAATACATAGGTTTGAAGATTCTTACTAGTCAGATATATTCTTGTGCGGTGAATAGGGGGTGTTGAGTCCAGTTCACTGAAAAAGGAATAGGTCTTGTCTCTTACATATTGGGTTTATGGAACGGTATCTGAGCTAATTTGAAACCCTTGTTTTATGCATCACCCCACCTCACCTTTCCCGTTCAGCAGCCATAGTGTGTTTTCTGAACGTGTGACTCTGTTCTGTTTTGTAATTCAGTTCAAGTGTAGCGGTTTTTACATTCCCTCTCTAAGTGATATCTTATGATAAGTGTCTTTTTCTGTGTGACTTATTTCACTTAGAATCGTCGTACCTAAATCCACTCATCGTGCTGCTACTAGCCTTATGACGTGGATTTCATGGCTGAGTGATATTCCATTGTACATGAGGACCACCACTTCTTTATCCATTTTTCTCTTTCCTAGGATATTTAAGGTGTAATGAAGTGGGGGTTCTTGTCAACAGAGCAGCCCTAAACTTTGGGGTGCCTGTGTCTTGCTGATTTTTAGTTTTCCCAATTTATACGCCCATGAGTGGAAGTGCCCTATGCTCTCCAAGCTGTGTTTTTTAGATGTTTCAGAACACACCGTACACTTCTCCAGAGTGGCTGTTGGCAATTTACATCCCACCCATCAGCGTAGCAAGGCTCCCATTTCTCCATGGCCGGTCCTGCATTTCTGGTTTGGACACTTTTTTCCGCATGGCCCTTTTGCCCGCTGGGAAGCGAGACTTCTTTGGAGCGCTGATTGGCCTTTCCAGGTTGCTTGGTTGGCCAAAAAGGGCGTATGCGTTTTTTCCTGAATATATTCAGGAAAAAACGCATACGCCCTTTTTGGCCAAGGGCATCATTGTCCACGTTTTGCCGCTTTTCATGTGCTTTCAAGGCGATTCGAATCTACCTCCTGAAATCTGTTTCCTGCAATTCTGCCTTGCTTTCAAAGCCTCTTCGTTGCCTTCCCTTAATATATTTGTGGACGAGAGGTATCATTTAAAACTCTGCAGGTTTGTGAATTGCAGTGCCCCTGAGCTCCATTTTTCAACTCGCTTTTTTGGGAGCTGGCCGCAAAAGCGCAGGATTGCTTCAGGCCCTCTTCTGGTTTGGGGGGCAGGCTGAGCTTGTGCTTAATTCTTCTTCCTGATGGGAAAATAGAGTGACCTGTGCCTGTCCCAACACCTAGAGCTAGTCTCTCATTGGTTCCCCCTCTTCCCGTTCATCCTCAGGACAAATTGCAACCTGTACGGAACAGGAGGTTAAAGGTGCTGATTCTCCAAGGAGGGAGATGGCTAGTAAATCGGTTGGAATGGCGAACCCGAGCAAAGGAGATGAGAAATGAGGTGCGTTTTAGAAACCTTTCCCGATCACACGGTGTACCATCTTCTGGGATTCTCATGCCTGTTTTCGACGTAGGAAGATGCCCTTGAACCTGGAGATTTGGGACCCATGGGATGGGTACCATGCAGTATTACTTGAAAGGGTCTACGTTGGCTCACCCAACCTCACCGAACCTCTCAGCCCCAAGAGTGTCCACCCTTATGTCTCAATCAGCTGTGGGTCTAGATATGGTCAATCCAGGTTGCATCACAGCCCCTGAACGAATTTTGTAAGAATTTCTCTCTCTTTCACTGCCTTTGTTTCACGGGTTTTGAAAAGTAATTTATTTTTATAATGGGGTTTAGCTGCTTTTCACGGCTGTGTTTATGCCGCTTTACACCCCCTTGACTCACTTACAGAGAGATATCAATACATAGGTTTGAAGATTCTTCCTAGTCAGATATATTCTTGTGCGGTGAATAGGGGGTGTTGAGTCCAGTTCACTGAAAAAGGAATAGGTCTTGTCTCTTACATATTGGGTTTATGGAACGGTATCGGAGCTAATTTGAAACCCTTGTTTTATGCATCACCCCACCTCACCTTTCCCGTTCAGCAGCCATAGTGTGTTTTCTGAACGTGTGACTCTGTTCTGTTTTGTAATTCAGTTCAAGTGTAGCGGTTTTTACATTCCCTCTCTAAGTGATATCTTATGATAAGTGTCTTTCTCTGTGTGACTTATTTCACTTAGAATCGTCGTACCTAAATCCACTCATCGTGCTGCTACTAGCCTTATGACGTGGATTTCCTGGCTGAGTGATATTCCATTGTACATGAGGACCACAACTTCTTTATTCATTTTTCGCTTTCCTAGGATATTTAAGGTGTAATGAAGTGGGGGTTCTTGTCAACAGAGCAGCCCTAAACTTTGGGGTGCCTGTGTCTTGCTGATTTTTAGTTTTCCCAATTTATACGCCCATGAGTGGAAGTGCCCTATGCTCTCCAAGCTGTGTTTTTTAGATGTTTCAGAACACACCGTACACTTCTCCAGAGTGGCTGTTGGCAAGTTACATCCCACCCATCAGCGTAGCAAGGCTCCCATTTCTCCATGGCCGGTCCTGCATTTCTGGTTTGGACACTTTTTTCCGCATGGCCCTTTTGCCCGCTGGGAAGCGAGACTTCTTTGGAGCGCTGATTGGCCTTTCCAGGTTGCTTGGTTGGCCAAAAAGGGCGTATGCGTTTTTTCCTGAATATATTCAGGAAAAAACGCATACGCCCTTTTTGGCCAAGGGCATCATTCCACGTATTGCCGCTTTTCATGTGCTTTCAAGGCGATTCGAATCTACCTCCTGAAATCTGTTTCCTGCAATTCTGCCTTGCTTTCAAAGCCTCTTCGTTGCCTTCCATTAATATATTTGTGGACGAGAGGTATCATTTAAAACTCTGCAGGTTTGTGAATTGCAGTGCCCCTGAGCTCCATTTTTCAACTCGCTTTTTTGGGAGCTGGCCGCAAAAGCGCAGGATTGCTTCCGGCCCTCTTCTGGTTCTGGGGGGCAGGCTGAGCTTGTGCTTAATTCTTCTTCCAGATGGGAAAATAGAGTGACCTGTGCCTGTCCCAACACCTAGAGCTAGTCTCTCATTGGTTCCCCCTCTTCCCGTTCATCCTCAGGACAAATTGCAACCTGTACGGAACAGGAGGTTAAAGGTGCTGATTCTCCAAGGAGGGAGATGGCTAGTAAATCGGCTGGAATGGCGAACCCGAGCAAAGGAGATGAGAAATGAGGTGCGTTTTAGAAACCTTTCCCGATCACACGGTGTACCATCTTCTGGGTTTCTCATGCCTGTTTTCGACGTAGGAAGATGCCCTTGAACCTGGAGATTTGGGACCCATGGGATGGGTACCATGCAGTATTACTTGAAAGGGTCTGCGTTGGCTCACCCAACCTCACCGAACCTCTCAGCCCCAAGAGTGTCCACCCTTATGTCTCAATCAGCTGTGGGTCTAGATATGGTCAATCCAGGTTGCATCACAGCCCCTGAACGAATTTTGTAAGAATTTCTCTCTCTTTCACTGCCTTTGTTTCACGGGTTTTGAAAAGTAATTTATTTTTATAATGGGGTTTAGCTGCTTTTCACGGCTGTGTTTATGCCGCTTTACACCCCCTTGACTCACTTACAGAGAGATATCAATACATAGGTTTGAAGATTCTTACTAGTCAGATATATTCTTGTGCGGTGAATAGGGGGTGTTGAGTCCAGTTCACTGAAAAAGGAATAGGTCTTGTCTCTTACATATTGGGTTTATGGAACGGTATCGGAGCTAATTTGAAACCCTTGTTTTATGCATCACCCCACCTCACCTTTCCCGTTCAGCAGCCATAGTGTGTTTTCTGAACGTGTGACTCTGTTCTGTTTTGTAATTCAGTTCAAGTGTAGCGGTTTTTACATTCCCTCTCTAAGTGATATCTTATGATAAGTGTCGTTTTCTGTGTGACTTATTTCACTTAGAATCGTCGTACCTAAATCCACTCATCGTGCTGCTACTAGCCTTATGACGTGGATTTCATGGCTGAGTGATATTCCATTGTACATGAGGACCACCACTTCTTTATCCATTTTTCTCTTTCCTAGGATATTTAAGGTGTAATGAAGTGGGGGTTCTTGTCAACAGAGCAGCCCTAAACTTTGGGGTGCCTGTGTCTTGCTGATTTTTAGTTTTCCCAATTTATACGCCCATGAGTGGAAGTGCCCTATGCTCTCCAAGCTGTGTTTTTTAGATGTTTCAGAACACACCGTACACTTCTCCAGAGTGGCTGTTGGCAATTTACATCCCACCCATCAGCGTAGCAAGGCTCCCATTTCTCCATGGCCGGTCCTGCATTTCTGGTTTGGACACTTTTTTCCGCATGGCCCTTTTGCCCGCTGGGAAGCGAGACTTCTTTGGAGCGCTGATTGGCCTTTCCAGGTTGCTTGGTTGGCCAAAAAGGGCGTATGCGTTTTTTCCTGAATATATTCAGGAAAAACCGCATACGCCCTTTTTGGCCAAGGGCATCATTGTCCACGTTTTGCCGCTTTTCATGTGCTTTCAAGGCGATTCGAATCTACCTCCTGAAATCTGTTTCCTGCAATTCTGCCTTGCTTTCAAAGCCTCTTCGTTGCCTTCCCTTAATATATTTGTGGACGAGAGGTATCATTTAAAACTCTGCAGGTTTGTGAATTGCAGTGCCCCTGAGCTCCATTTTTCAACTCGCTTTTTTGGGAGCTGGCCGCAAAAGCGCAGGATTGCTTCAGGCCCTCTTCTGGTTCTGGGGGCAGGCTGAGCTTGTGCTTAATTCTTCTTCCTGATGGGAAAATAGAGTGACCTGTGCCTGTCCCAACACCTAGAGCTAGTCTCTCATTGGTTCCCCCTCTTCCCGTTCATCCTCAGGACAAATTGCAACCTGTACGGAACAGGAGGTTAAAGGTGCTGATTCTCCAAGGAGGGAGATGGCTAGTAAATCGGCTGGAATGGCGAACCCGAGCAAAGGAGATGAGAAATGAGGTGCGTTTTAGAAACCTTTCCCGATCACACGGTGTACCATCTTCTGGGTTTCTCATGCCTGTTTTCGACGTAGGAAGATGCCCTTGAACCTGGAGATTTGGGACCCATGGGATGGGTACCATGCAGTATTACTTGAAAGGGTCTGCGTTGGCTCACCCAACCTCACCGAACCTCTCAGCCCCAAGAGTGTCCACCCTTATGTCTCAATCAGCTGTGGGTCTAGATATGGTCAATCCAGGTTGCATCACAGCCCCTGAACGAATTTTGTAAGAATTTCTCTCTCTTTCACTGCCTTTGTTTCACGGGTTTTGAAAAGTAATTTATTTTTATAATGGGGTTTAGCTGCTTTTCACGGCTGTGTTTATGCCGCTTTACACCCCCTTGACTCACTTACAGAGAGATATCAATACATAGGTTTGAAGATTCTTACTAGTCAGATATATTCTTGTGCGGTGAATAGGGGGTGTTGAGTCCAGTTCACTGAAAAAGGAATAGGTCTTGTCTCTTACATATTGGGTTTATGGAACGGTATCGGAGCTAATTTGAAACCCTTGTTTTATGCATCACCCCACCTCACCTTTCCCGTTCAGCAGCCATAGTGTGTTTTCTGAACGTGTGACTCTGTTCTGTTTTGTAATTCAGTTCAAGTGTAGCGGTTTTTACATTCCCTCTCTAAGTGATATCTTATGATAAGTGTCTTTTTCTGTGTGACTTATTTCACTTAGAATCGTCGTACCTAAATCCACTCATCGTGCTGCTACTATCCTTATGACGTGGATTTCATGGCTGAGTGATATTCCATTGTACATGAGGACCACCACTTCTTTATCCATTTTTCGCTTTCCTAGGATATTTAAGGTGTAATGAAGTGGGGGTTCTTGTCAACAGAGCAGCCCTAAACTTTGGGGTGCCTGTGTCTTGCTGATTTTTAGTTTTCCCAATTTATACGCCCATGAGTGGAAGTGCCCTATGCTCTCCAAGCTGTGTTTTTTAGATGTTTCAGAACACACCGTACACTTCTCCAGAGTGGCTGTTGGAAAGTTACATCCCACCCATCAGCGTAGCAAGGCTCCCATTTCTCCATGGCCGGTCCTGCATTTCTGGTTTGGACACTTTTTTCCGCATGGCCCTTTTGCCCGCTGGGAAGCGAGACTTCTTTGGAGCGCTGATTGGCCTTTCCAGGTTGCTTGGTTGGCCAAAAAGGGCGTATGCGTTTTTTCCTGAATATATTCAGGAAAAAACGCATACGCCCTTTTTGGCCAAGGGCATCATTGTCCACGTTTTGCCGCTTTTCATGTGCTTTCAAGGCGATTCGAATCTACCTCCTGAAATCTGTTTCCTGCAATTCTGCCTTGCTTTCAAAGCCTCTTCGTTGCCTTCCCTTAATATATTTGTGGACGAGAGGTATCATTTAAAACTCTGCAGGTTTGTGAATTGCAGTGCCCCTGAGCTCCATTTTTCAACTCGCTTTTTTGGGAGCTGGCCGCAAAAGCGCAGGATTGCTTCCGGCCCTCTTCTGGTTCTGGGGGGCAGGCTGAGCTTGTGCTTAATTCTTCTTCCTGATGGGAAAATAGAGTGACCTGTGCCTGTCCCAACACCTAGAGCTAGTCTCTCATTGGTTCCCCCTCTTCCCGTTCATCCTCAGGACAAATTGCAACCTGTACGGAACAGGAGGTTAAAGGTGCTGATTCTCCAAGGAGGGAGATGGCTAGTAAATCGGCTGGAATGGCGAACCCGAGCAAAGGAGATGAGAAATGAGGTGCGTTTTAGAAACCTTTCCCGATCACACGGTGTACCATCTTCTGGGTTTCTCATGCCTGTTTTCGACGTAGGAAGATGCCCTTGAACCTGGAGATTTGGGACCCATGGGATGGGTACCATGCAGTATTACTTGAAAGGGTCTGCGTTGGCTCACCCAACCTCACCGAACCTCTCAGCCCCAAGAGTGTCCACCCTTATGTCTCAATCAGCTGTGGGTCTAGATATGGTCAATCCAGGTTGCATCACAGCCCCTGAACGAATTTTGTAAGAATTTCTCTCTCTTTCACTGCCTTTGTTTCACGGGTTTTGAAAAGTAATTTATTTTTATAATGGGGTTTAGCTGCTTTTCACGGCTGTGTTTATGCCGCTTTACACCCCCTTGACTCACTTACAGAGAGATATCAATACATAGGTTTGAAGATTCTTACTAGTCAGATATATTCTTGTGCGGTGAATAGGGGGTGTTGAGTCCAGTTCACTGAAAAAGGAATAGGTCTTGTCTCTTACATATTGGGTTTATGGAACGGTATCTGAGCTAATTTGAAACCCTTGTTTTATGCATCACCCCACCTCACCTTTCCCGTTCAGCAGCCATAGTGTGTTTTCTGAACGTGTGACTCTGTTCTGTTTTGTAATTCAGTTCAAGTGTAGCGGTTTTTACATTCCCTCTCTAAGTGATATCTTATGATAAGTGTCTTTTTCTGTGTGACTTATTTCACTTAGAATCGTCGTACCTAAATCCACTCATCGTGCTGCTACTAGCCTTATGACGTGGATTTCATGGCTGAGTGATATTCCATTGTACATGAGGACCACCACTTCTTTATCCATTTGTCTCTTTCCTAGGATATTTAAGGTGTAATGAAGTGGGGGTTCTTGTCAACAGAGCAGCCCTAAACTTTGGGGTGCCTGTGTCTTGCTGATTTTTAGTTTTCCCAATTTATACGCCCATGAGTGGAAGTGCCCTATGCTCTCCAAGCTGTGTCTTTTAGATGTTTCAGAACACACCGTACACTTCTCCAGAGTGGCTGTTGGCAATTTACATCCCACCCATCAGCGTAGCAAGGCTCCCATTTCTCCATGGCCGGTCCTGCATTTCTGGTTTGGACACTTTTTTCCGCATGGCCCTTTTGCCCGCTGGGAAGCGAGACTTCTTTGGAGCGCTGATTGGCCTTTCCAGGTTGCTTGGTTGGCCAAAAAGGGCATATGCGTTTTTTCCTGAATATATTCAGGAAAAAACGCATACGCCCTTTTTGGCCAAGGGCATCATTGTCCACGTTTTGCCGCTTTTCATGTGCTTTCAAGGCGATTCGAATCTACCTCCTGAAATCTGTTTCCTGCAATTCTGCCTTGCTTTCAAAGCCTCTTCGTTGCCTTCCCTTAATATATTTGTGGACGAGAGGTATCATTTAAAACTCTGCAGGTTTGTGAATTGCAGTGCCCCTGAGCTCCATTTTTCAACTCGCTTTTTTGGGAGCTGGCCGCAAAAGCGCAGGATTGCTTCAGGCCCTCTTCTGGTTCTGGGGGGCAGGCTGAGCTTGTGCTTAATTCTTCTTCCTGATGGGAAAATAGAGTGACCTGTGCCTGTCCCAACACCTAGAGCTAGTCTCTCATTGGTTCCCCCTCTTCCCGTTCATCCTCAGGACAAATTGCAACCTGTACGGAACAGGAGGTTAAAGGTGCTGATTCTCCAAGGAGGGAGATGGCTAGTAAATCGGCTGGAATGGCGAACCCGAGCAAAGGAGATGAGAAATGAGGTGCGTTTTAGAAACCTTTCCCGATCACACGGTGTACCATCTTCTGGGTTTCTCATGCCTGTTTTCGACGTAGGAAGATGCCCTTGAACCTGGAGATTTGGGACCCATGGGATGGGTACCATGCAGTATTACTTGAAAGGGTCTGCGTTGGCTCACCCAACCTCACCGAACCTCTCAGCCCCAAGAGTGTCCACCCTTATGTCTCAATCAGCTGTGGGTCTAGATATGGTCAATCCAGGTTGCATCACAGCCCCTGAACGAATTTTGTAAGAATTTCTCTCTCTTTCACTGCCTTTGTTTCACGGGTTTTGAAAAGTAATTTATTTTTATAATGGGGTTTAGCTGCTTTTCACGGCTGTGTTTATGCTGCTTTACACCCCCTTGACTCACTTACAGAGAGATATCAATACATAGGTTTGAAGATTCTTACTAGTCAGATATATTCTTGTGCGGTGAATAGGGGGTGTTGAGTCCAGTTCACTGAAAAAGGAATAGGTCTTGTCTCTTACATATTGGGTTTATGGAACGGTATCTGAGCTAATTTGAAACCCTTGTTTTATGCATCACCCCACCTCACCTTTCCCGTTCAGCAGCCATAGTGTGTTTTCTGAACGTGTGACTCTGTTCTGTTTTGTAATTCAGTTCAAGTGTAGGCGGTTTTTACATTCCCTCTCTAAGTGATATCTTATGATAAGTGTCTTTTTCTGTGTGACTTATTTCACTTAGAATCGTCGTACCTAAATCCACTCATCGTGCTGCTACTAGCCTTATGACGTGGATTTCATGGCTGAGTGATATTCCATTGTACATGAGGACCACCACTTCTTTATCCATTTTTCGCTTTCCTAGGATATTTAAGGTGTAATGAAGTGGGGGTTCTTGTCAACAGAGCAGCCCTAAACTTTGGGGTGCCTGTGTCTTGCTGATTTTTAATTTTCCCAATTTATACGCCCATGAGTGGAAGTGCCCTATGCTCTCCAAGCTGTGTTTTTTAGATGTTTCAGAACACACCGTACACTTCTCCAGAGTGGCTGTTGGCAAGTTACATCCCACCCATCAGCGTAGCAAGGCTCCCATTTCTCCATGGCCGGTCCTGCATTTCTGGTTTGGACACTTTTTTCCGCATGGCCCTTTTGCCCGCTGGGAAGCGAGACTTCTTTGGAGCGCTGATTGGCCTTTCCAGGTTGCTTGGTTGGCCAAAAAGGGCGTATGCGTTTTTTCCTGAATATATTCAGGAAAAAACGCATACGCCCTTTTTGGCCAGGGGCATCATTGTCCACGTTTTGCCGCTTTTCATGTGCTTTCAAGGCGATTCGAATCTACCTCCTGAAATCTGTTTCCTGCAATTCTGCCTTGCTTTCAAAGCCTCTTCGTTGCCTTCCCTTAATATATTTGTGGACGAGAGGTATCATTTAAAACTCTGCAGGTTTGTGAATTGCAGTGCCCCTGAGCTCCATTTTTCAACTCGCTTTTTTGGGAGCTGGCCGCAAAAGCGCAGGATTGCTTCAGGCCCTCTTCTGGTTCTGGGGGGCAGGCTGAGCTTGTGCTTAATTCTTCTTCCTGATGGGAAAATAGAGTGACCTGTGCCTGTCCCAACACCTAGAGCTAGTCTCTCATTGGTTCCCCCTCTTCCCGTTCATCCTCAGGACAAATTGCAACCTGTACGGAACAGGAGGTTAAAGGTGCTGATTCTCCAAGGAGGGAGATGGCTAGTAAATCGGCTGGAATGGCGAACCCGAGCAAAGGAGATGAGAAATGAGGTGCGTTTTAGAAACCTTTCCCGATCACACGGTGTACCATCTTCTGGGTTTCTCATGCCTGTTTTTGACGTAGGAAGATGCCCTTGAACCTGGAGATTTGGGACCCATGGGATGGGTACCATGCAGTATTACTTGAAAGGGTCTGCGTTGGCTCACCCAACCTCACCGAACCTCTCAGCCCCAAGAGTGTCCACCCTTATGTCTCAATCAGCTGTGGGTCTAGATATGGTCAATCCAGGTTGCATCACAGCCCCTGAACGAATTTTGTAAGAATTTCTCTCTCTATCACTGCCTTTGTTTCACGGGTTTTGAAAAGTAATTTATTTTTATAATGGGGTTTAGCTGCTTTTCACGGCTGTGTTTATGCCGCTTTACACCCCCTTGACTCACTTACAGAGAGATATCAATACATAGGTTTGAAGATTCTTACTAGTCAGATATATTCTTGTGCGGTGAATAGGGGGTGTTGAGTCCAGTTCACTGAAAAAGGAATAGGTCTTGTCTCTTACATATTGGGTTTATGGAACGGTATCTGAGCTAATTTGAAACCCTTGTTTTATGCATCACCCCACCTCACCTTTCCCGTTCAGCAGCCATAGTGTGTTTTCTGAACGTGTGACTCTGTTCTGTTTTGTAATTCAGTTCAAGTGTAGCGGTTTTTACATTCCCTCTCTAAGTGATATCTTATGATAAGTGTCTTTTTCTGTGTGGCTTATTTCACTTAGAATCGTCGTACTTAAATCCACTCATCGTGCTGCTACTAGCCTTATGACGTGGATTTCATGGCTGAGTGATATTCCATTGTACATGAGGACCACCACTTCTTTATCCATTTGTCTCTTTCCTAGGATATTTAAGGTGTAATGAAGTGGGGGTTCTTGTCAACAGAGCAGCCCTAAACTTTGGGGTGCCTGTGTCTTGCTGATTTTTAGTTTTCCCAATTTATACGCCCATGAGTGGAAGTGCCCTATGCTCTCCAAGCTGTGTTTTTTAGATGTTTCAGAACACACCGTACACTTCTCCAGAGTGGCTGTTGGCAATTTACATCCCACCCATCAGCGTAGCAAGGCTCCCATTTCTCCATGGCCGGTCCTGCATTTCTGGTTTGCACACTTTTTTCCGCATGGCCCTTTTGCCCGCTGGGAAGCGAGACTTCTTTGGAGCGCTGATTGGCCTTTCCAGGTTGCTTGGTTGGCCAAAAAGGGCGTATGCGTTTTTTCCTGAATATATTCAGGAAAAAACGCATACGCCCTTTTTGGCCAAGGGCATCATTGTCCACGTTTTGCCGCTTTTCATGTGCTTTCAAGGCGATTCGAATCTACCTCCTGAAATCTGTTTCCTGCAATTCTGCCTTGCTTTCAAAGCCTCTTCGTTGCCTTCCCTTAATATATTTGTGGACGAGAGGTATCATTTAAAACTCTGCAGGTTTGTGAATTGCAGTGCCCCTGAGCTCCATTTTTCAACTCGCTTTTTTGGGAGCTGGCCGCCAAAGCGCAGGATTGCTTCAGGCCCTCTTCTGGTTCTGGGGGGCAGGCTGAGCTTGTGCTTAATTCTTCTTCCTGATGGGAAAATAGAGTGACCTGTGCCTGTCCCAACACCTAGAGCTAGTCTCTCATTGGTTCCCCCTCTTCCCGTTCATCCTCAGGACAAATTGCAACCTGTACGGAACAGGAGGTTAAAGGTGCTGATTCTCCAAGGAGGGAGATGGCTAGTAAATCGGCTGGAATGGCGAACCCGAGCAAAGGAGATGAGAAATGAGGTGCGTTTTAGAAACCTTTCCCGATCACACGGTGTACCATCTTCTGGGTTTCTCATGCCTGTTTTCGACGTAGGAAGATGCCCTTGAACCTGGAGATTTGGGACCCATGGGATGGGTACCATGCAGTATTACTTGAAAGGGTCTGCGTTGGCTCACCCAACCTCACCGAACCTCTCAGCCCCAAGAGTGTCCACCCTTATGTCTCAATCAGCTGTGGGTCTAGATATGGTCAATCCAGGTTGCATCACAGCCCCTGAACGAATTTTGTAAGAATTTCTCTCTCTATCACTGCCTTTGTTTCACGGGTTTTGAAAAGTAATTTATTTTTATAATGGGGTTTAGCTGCTTTTCACGGCTGTGTTTATGCCGCTTTACACCCCCTTGACTCACTTACAGAGAGATATCAATACATAGGTTTGAAGATTCTTACTAGTCAGATATATTCTTGTGCGGTGAATAGGGGGTGTTGAGTCCAGTTCACTGAAAAAGGAATAGGTCTTGTCTCTTACATATTGGGTTTATGGAACGGTATCTGAGCTAATTTGAAACCCTTGTTTTATGCATCACCCCACCTCACCTTTCCCGTTCAGCAGCCATAGTGTGTTTTCTGAACGTGTGACTCTGTTCTGTTTTGTAATTCAGTTCAAGTGTAGCGGTTTTTACATTCCCTCTCTAAGTGATATCTTATGATAAGTGTCTTTTTCTGTGTGGCTTATTTCACTTAGAATCGTCGTACCTAAATCCACTCATCGTGCTGCTACTAGCCTTATGACGTGGATTTCATGGCTGAGTGATATTCTATTGTACATGAGGACCACCACTTCTTTATCCATTTTTCGCTTTCCTAGGATATTTAAGGTGTAATGAAGTGGGGGTTCTTGTCAACAGAGCAGCCCTAAACTTTGGGGTGCCTGTGTCTTGCTGATTTTTAGTTTTCCCAATTTATACGCCCATGAGTGGAAGTGCCCTATGCTCTCCAAGCTGTGTTTTTTAGATGTTTCAGAACTCACCGTACACTTCTCCAGAGTGGCTGTTGGCAAGTTACATCCCACCCATCAGCGTAGCAAGGCTCCCATTTCTCCATGGCCGGTCCTGCATTTCTGGTTTGGACACTTTTTTCCGCATGGCCCTTTTGCCCGCTGGGAAGCGAGACTTCTTTGGAGCGCTGATTGGCCTTTCCAGGTTGCTTGGTTGGCCAAAAAGGGCGTATGCGTTTTTTCCTGAATATATTCAGGAAAAAACGCATACGCCCTTTTTGGCCAAGGGCATCATTGTCCACGTTTTGCCGCTTTTCATGTGCTTTCAAGGCGATTCGAATCTACCTCCTGAAATCTGTTTCCTGCAATTCTGCCTTGCTTTCAAAGCCTCTTCGTTGCCTTCCCTTAATATATTTGTGGACGAGAGGTATCATTTAAAACTCTGCAGGTTTGTGAATTGCAGTGCCCCTGAGCTCCATTTTTCAACTCGCTTTTTTGGGAGCTGGCCGCAAAAGCGCAGGATTGCTTCAGGCCCTCTTCTGGTTCTGGGGGGCAGGCTGAGCTTGTGCTTAATTCTTCTTCCTGATGGGAAAATAGAGTGACCTGTGCCTGTCCCAACACCTAGAGCTAGTCTCTCATTGGTTCCCCCTCTTCCCGTTCATCCTCAGGACAAATTGCAACCTGTACGGAACAGGAGGTTAAAGGTGCTGATTCTCCAAGGAGGGAGATGGCTAGTAAATCGGCTGGAATGGCGAACCCGAGCAAAGGAGATGAGAAATGAGGTGCGTTTTAGAAACCTTTCCCGATCACACGGTGTACCATCTTCTGGGTTTCTCATGCCTGTTTTCGACGTAGGAAGATGCCCTTGAACCTGGAGATTTGGGACCCATGGGATGGGTACCATGCAGTATTACTTGAAAGGGTCTGCGTTGGCTCACCCAACCTCACCGAACCTCTCAGCCCCAAGAGTGTCCACCCTTATGTCTCAATCAGCTGTGGGTCTAGATATGGTCAATCCAGGTTGCATCACAGCCCCTGAACGAATTTTGTAAGAATTTCTCTCTCTTTCACTGCCTTTGTTTCACGGGTTTTGAAAAGTAATTTATTTTTATAATGGGGTTTAGCTGCTTTTCACGGCTGTGTTTATGCCGCTTTACACCCCCTTGACTCACTTACAGAGAGATATCAAAACATAGGTTTGAAGATTCTTCCTAGTCAGATATATTCTTGTGCGGTGAATAGGGGGTGTTGAGTCCAGTTCACTGAAAAAGGAATAGGTCTTGTCTCTTACATATTGGGTTTATGGAACGGTATCGAGCTAATTTGAAACCCTTGTTTTATGCATCACCCCACCTCACCTTTCCCGTTCAGCAGCCATAGTGTGTTTTCTGAACGTGTGACTCTGTTCTGTTTTGTAATTCAGTTCAAGTGTAGCGGTTTTTACATTCCCTCTCTAAGTGATATCTTATGATAAGTGTCTTTTTCTGTGTGACTTATTTCACTTAGAATCGTCGTACCTAAATCCACTCATCGTGCTGCTACTAGCCTTATGACGTGGATTTCATGGCTGAGTGATATTCCATTGTACATGAGGACCACCACTTCTTTATCCATTTTTCGCTTTCCTAGGATATTTAAGGTGTAATGAAGTGGGGGTTCTTGTCAACAGAGCAGCCCTAAACTTTGGGGTGCCTGTGTCTTGCTGATTTTTAGTTTTCCCAATTTATACGCCCATGAGTGGAAGTGCCCTATGCTCTCCAAGCTGTGTTTTTTAGATGTTTCAGAACACACCGTACACTTCTCCAGAGTGGCTGTTGGCAAGTTACATCCCACCCATCAGCGTAGCAAGGCTCCCATTTCTCCATGGCCGGTCCTGCATTTCTGGTTTGGACACTTTTTTCCGCATGGCCCTTTTGCCCGCTGGGAAGCGAGACTTCTTTGGAGCGCTGATTGGCCTTTCCAGGTTGCTTGGTTGGCCAAAAAGGGCGTATGCGTTTTTTCCTGAATATATTCAGGAAAAACCGCATACGCCCTTTTTGGCCAAGGGCATCATTGTCCACGTTTTGCCGCTTTTCATGTGCTTTCAAGGCGATTCGAATCTACCTCCTGAAATCTGTTTCCTGCAATTCTGCCTTGCTTTCAAAGCCTCTTCGTTGCCTTCCCTTAATATATTTGTGGACGAGAGGTATCATTTAAAACTCTGCAGGTTTGTGAATTGCAGTGCCCCTGAGCTCCATTTTTCAACTCGCTTTTTTGGGAGCTGGCCGCAAAAGCGCAGGATTGCTTCCGGCCCTCTTCTGGTTCTGGGGAGCAGGCTGAGCTTGTGCTTAATTCTTCTTCCAGATGGGAAAATAGAGTGACCTGTGCCTGTCCCAACACCTAGAGCTAGTCTCTCATTGGTTCCCCCTCTTCCCGTTCATCCTCAGGACAAATTGCAACCTGTACGGAACAGGAGGTTAAAGGTGCTGATTCTCCAAGGAGGGAGATGGCTAGTAAATCGGCTGGAATGGCGAACCCGAGCAAAGGAGATGAGAAATGAGGTGCGTTTTAGAAACCTTTCCCGATCACACGGTGTACCATCTTCTGGGTTTCTCATGCCTGTTTTTGACGTAGGAAGATGCCCTTGAACCTGGAGATTTGGGACCCATGGGATGGGTACCATGCAGTATTACTTGAAAGGGTCTGCGTTGGCTCACCCAACCTCACCGAACCTCTCAGCCCCAAGAGTGTCCACCCTTATGTCTCAATCAGCTGTGGGTCTAGATATGGTCAATCCAGGTTGCATCACAGCCCCTGAACGAATTTTGTAAGAATTTCTCTCTCTTTCACTGCCTTTGTTTCACGGGTTTTGAAAAGTAATTTATTTTTATAATGGGGTTTAGCTGCTTTTCACGGCTGTGTTTATGCCGCTTTACACCCCCTTGACTCACGTACAGAGAGATATCAATACATAGGTTTGAAGATTCTTACTAGTCAGATATATTCTTGTGCGGTGAATAGGGGGTGTTGAGTCCAGTTCACTGAAAAAGGAATAGGTCTTGTCTCTTACATATTGGGTTTATGGAACGGTATCTGAGCTAATTTGAAACCCTTGTTTTATGCATCACCCCACCTCACCTTTTCCGTTCAGCAGCCATAGTGTGTTTTCTGAACGTGTGACTCTCTTCTGTTTTGTAATTCAGTTCAAGTGTAGCGGTTTTTACATTCCCTCTCTAAGTGATATCTTATGATAAGTGTCTTTTTCTGTGTGACTTATTTCAGTTAGAATCGTCATACCTAAATCCACTCATCGTGCTGCTACTAGCCTTATGACGTGGATTTCATGGCTGAGTGATATTCCATTGTACATGAGGACCACCACTTCTTTATCCATTTTTCGCTTTCCTAGGATATTTAAGGTGTAATGAAGTGGGGGTTCTTGTCAACAGAGCAGCCCTAAACTTTGGGGTGCCTGTGTCTTGCTGATTTTTAGTTTTCCCAATTTATACGCCCATGAGTGGAAGTGCCCTATGCTCTCCAAGCTGTGTTTTTTAGATGTTTCAGAACTCACCGTACACTTCTCCAGAGTGGCTGTTGGCAATTTACATCCCACCCATCAGCGTAGCAAGGCTCCCATTTCTCCATGGCCGGTCCTGCATTTCTGGTTTGGACACTTTTTTCCGCATGGCCCTTTTGCCCGCTGGGAAGCGAGACTTCTTTGGAGCGCTGATTGGCCTTTCCAGGTTGCTTGGTTGGCCAAAAAGGGCGTATGCGTTTTTTCCTGAATATATTCAGGAAAAACCGCATACGCCCTTTTTGGCCAAGGGCATCATTGTCCACGTTTTGCCGCTTTTCATGTGCTTTCAAGGCGATTCGAATCTACCTCCTGAAATCTGTTTCCTGCAATTCTGCCTTGCTTTCAAAGCCTCTTCGTTGCCTTCCCTTAATATATTTGTGGACGAGAGGTATCATTTAAAACTCTGCAGGTTTGTGAATTGCAGTGCCCCTGAGCTCCATTTTTCAACTCGCTTTTTTGGGAGCTGGCCGCAAAAGCGCAGGATTGCTTCCGGCCCTCTTCTGGTTCTGGGGAGCAGGCTGAGCTTGTGCTTAATTCTTCTTCCTGATGGGAAAATAGAGTGACCTGTGCCTGTCCCAACACCTAGAGCTAGTCTCTCATTGGTTCCCCCTCTTCCCGTTCATCCTCAGGACAAATTGCAACCTGTACGGAACAGGAGGTTAAAGGTGCTGATTCTCCAAGGAGGGAGATGGCTAGTAAATCGGCTGGAATGGCGAACCCGAGCAAAGGAGATGAGAAATGAGGTGCGTTTTAGAAACCTTTCCCGATCACACGGTGTACCATCTTCTGGGTTTCTCATGCCTGTTTTTGACGTAGGAAGATGCCCTTGAACCTGGAGATTTGGGACCCATGGGATGGGTACCATGCAGTATTACTTGAAAGGGTCTGCGTTGGCTCACCCAACCTCACCGAACCTCTCAGCCCCAAGAGTGTCCACCCTTATGTCTCAATCAGCTGTGGGTCTAGATATGGTCAATCCAGGTTGCATCACAGCCCCTGAACGAATTTTGTAAGAATTTCTCTCTCTTTCACTGCCTTTGTTTCACGGGTTTTGAAAAGTAATTTATTTTTATAATGGGGTTTAGCTGCTTTTCACGGCTGTGTTTATGCCGCTTTACACCCCCTTGACTCACTTACAGAGAGATATCAATACATAGGTTTGAAGATTCTTACTAGTCAGATATATTCTTGTGCGGTGAATAGGGGGTGTTGAGTCCAGTTCACTGAAAAAGGAATAGGTCTTGTCTCTTACATATTGGGTTTATGGAACGGTATCTGAGCTAATTTGAAACCCTTGTTTTATGCATCACCCCACCTCACCTTTTCCGTTCAGCAGCCATAGTGTGTTTTCTGAACGTGTGACTCTGTTCTGTTTTGTAATTCAGTTCAAGTGTAGCGGTTTTTACATTCCCTCTCTAAGTGATATCTTATGATAAGTGTCTTTTTCTGTGTGACTTATTTCAGTTAGAATCGTCATACCTAAATCCACTCATCGTGCTGCTACTAGCCTTATGACGTGGATTTCATGGCTGAGTGATATTCCATTGTACATGAGGACCACCACTTCTTTATCCATTTTTCGCTTTCCTAGGATATTTAAGGTGTAATGAAGTGGGGGTTCTTGTCAACAGAGCAGCCCTAAACTTTGGGGTGCCTGTGTCTTGCTGATTTTTAGTTTTCCCAATTTATACGCCCATGAGTGGAAGTGCCCTATGCTCTCCAAGCTGTGTTTTTTAGATGTTTCAGAACTCACCGTACACTTCTCCAGAGTGGCTGTTGGCAATTTACATCCCACCCATCAGCGTAGCAAGGCTCCCATTTCTCCATGGCCGGTCCTGCATTTCTGGTTTGGACACTTTTTTCCGCATGGCCCTTTTGCCCGCTGGGAAGCGAGACTTCTTTGGAGCGCTGATTGGCCTTTCCAGGTTGCTTGGTTGGCCAAAAAGGGCGTATGCGTTTTTTCCTGAATATATTCAGGAAAAACCGCATACGCCCTTTTTGGCCAAGGGCATCATTGTCCACGTTTTGCCGCTTTTCATGTGCTTTCAAGGCGATTCGAATCTACCTCCTGAAATCTGTTTCCTGCAATTCTGCCTTGCTTTCAAAGCCTCTTCGTTGCCTTCCCTTAATATATTTGTGGACGAGAGGTATCATTTAAAACTCTGCAGGTTTGTGAATTGCAGTGCCCCTGAGCTCCATTTTTCAACTCGCTTTTTTGGGAGCTGGCCGCAAAAGCGCAGGATTGCTTCAGGCCCTCTTCTGGTTCTGGGGGGCAGGCTGAGCTTGTGCTTAATTCTTCTTCCTGATGGGAAAATAGAGTGACCTGTGCCTGTCCCAACACCTAGAGCTAGTCTCTCATTGGTTCCCCCTCTTCCCGTTCATCCTCAGGAGAAATTGCAACCTGTACGGAACAGGAGGTTAAAGGTGCTGATTCTCCAAGGAGGGAGATGGCTAGTAAATCGGCTGGAATGGCGAACCCGAGCAAAGGAGATGAGAAATGAGGTGCGTTTTAGAAACCTTTCCCGATCACACGGTGTACCATCTTCTGGGTTTCTCATGCCTGTTTTCGACGTAGGAAGATGCCCTTGAACCTGGAGATTTGGGACCCATGGGATGGGTACCATGCAGTATTACTTGAAAGGGTCTGCGTTGGCTCACCCAACCTCACCGAACCTCTCAGCCCCAAGAGTGTCCACCCTTATGTCTCAATCAGCTGTGGGTCTAGATATGGTCAATCCAGGTTGCATCACAGCCCCTGAACGAATTTTGTAAGAATTTCTCTCTCTTTCACTGCCTTTGTTTCACGGGTTTTGAAAAGTAATTTATTTTTATAATGGGGTTTAGCTGCTTTTCACGGCTGTGTTTATGCCGCTTTACACCCCCTTGACTCACTTACAGAGAGATATCAATACATAGGTTTGAAGATTCTTACTAGTCAGATATATTCTTGTGCGGTGAATAGGGGGTGTTGAGTCCAGTTCACTGAAAAAGGAATAGGTCTTGTCTCTTACATATTGGGTTTATGGAACGGTATCTGAGCTAATTTGAAACCCTTGTTTTATGCATCACCCCACCTCACCTTTCCCATTCAGCAGCCATAGTGTGTTTTCTGAACGTGTGACTCTGTTCTGTTTTGTAATTCAGTTCAAGTGTAGCGGTTTTTACATTCCCTCTCTAAGTGATATCTTATGATAAGTGTCTTTTTCTGTGTGACTTATTTCACTTAGAATCGTCGTACCTAAATCCACTCATCGTGCTGCTACTAGCCTTATGACGTGGATTTCATGGCTGAGTGATATTCCATTGTACATGAGGACCACCACTTCTTTATCCATTTTTCTCTTTCCTAGGATATTTAAGGTGTAATGAAGTGGGGGTTCTTGTCAACAGAGCAGCCCTAAACTTTGGGGTGCCTGTGTCTTGCTGATTTTTAGTTTTCCCAATTTATACGCCCATGAGTGGAAGTGCCCTATGCTCTCCAAGCTGTGTTTTTTAGATGTTTCAGAACTCACCGTACACTTCTCCAGAGTGGCTGTTGGCAATTTACATCCCACCCATCAGCGTAGCAAGGCTCCCATTTCTCCATGGCCGGTCCTGCATTTCTGGTTTGGACACTTTTTTCCGCATGGCCCTTTTGCCCGCTGGGAAGCGAGACTTCTTTGGAGCGCTGATTGGCCTTTCCAGGTTGCTTGGTTGGCCAAAAAGGGCGTATGCGTTTTTTCCTGAATATATTCAGGAAAAACCGCATACGCCCTTTTTGGCCAAGGGCATCATTGTCCACGTTTTGCCGCTTTTCATGTGCTTTCAAGGCGATTCGAATCTACCTCCTGAAATCTGTTTCCTGCAATTCTGCCTTGCTTTCAAAGCCTCTTCGTTGCCTTCCCTTAATATATTTGTGGACGAGAGGTATCATTTAAAACTCTGCAGGTTTGTGAATTGCAGTGCCCCTGAGCTCCATTTTTCAACTCGCTTTTTTGGGAGCTGGCCGCAAAAGCGCAGGATTGCTTCAGGCCCTCTTCTGGTTCTGGGGGGCAGGCTGAGCTTGTGCTTAATTCTTCTTCCTGATGGGAAAATAGAGTGACCTGTGCCTGTCCCAACACCTAGAGCTAGTCTCTCATTGGTTCCCCCTCTTCCCGTTCATCCTCAGGACAAATTGCAACCTGTACGGAACAGGAGGTTAAAGGTGCTGATTCTCCAAGGAGGGAGATGGCTAGTAAATCGGCTGGAATGGCGAACCCGAGCAAAGGAGATGAGAAATGAGGTGCGTTTTAGAAACCTTTCCCGATCACACGGTGTACCATCTTCTGGGTTTCTCATGCCTGTTTTCGACGTAGGAAGATGCCCTTGAACCTGGAGATTTGGGACCCATGGGATGGGTACCATGCAGTATTACTTGAAAGGGTCTGCGTTGGCTCACCCAACCTCACCGAACCTCTCAGCCCCAAGAGTGTCCACCCTTATGTCTCAATCAGCTGTGGGTCTAGATATGGTCAATCCAGGTTGCATCACAGCCCCTGAACGAATTTTGTAAGAATTTCTCTCTCTTTCACTGCCTTTGTTTCACGGGTTTTGAAAAGTAATTTATTTTTATAATGGGGTTTAGCTGCTTTTCACGGCTGTGTTTATGCCGCTTTACACCCCCTTGACTCACTTACAGAGAGATATCAATACATAGGTTTGAAGATTCTTACTAGTCAGATATATTCTTGTGCGGTGAATAGGGGGTGTTGAGTCCAGTTCACTGAAAAAGGAATAGGTCTTGTCTCTTACATATTGGGTTTATGGAACGGTATCTGAGCTAATTTGAAACCCTTGTTTTATGCATCACCCCACCTCACCTTTCCCGTTCAGCAGCCATAGTGTGTTTTCTGAACGTGTGACTCTGTTCTGTTTTGTAATTCAGTTCAAGTGTAGCGGTTTTTACATTCCCTCTCTAAGTGATATCTTATGATAAGTGTCTTTTTCTGTGTGACTTATTTCCGTTAGAATCGTCATACCTAAATCCACTCATCGTGCTGCTACTAGCCTTATGACGTGGATTTCATGGCTGAGTGATATTCCATTGTACATGAGGACCACCACTTCTTTATCCATTTTTCGCTTTCCTAGGATATTTAAGGTGTAATGAAGTGGGGGTTCTTGTCAACAGAGCAGCCCTAAACTTTGGGGTGCCTGTGTCTTGCTGATTTTTAGTTTTCCCAATTTATACGCCCATGAGTGGAAGTGCCCTATGCTCTCCAAGCTGTGTTTTTTAGATGTTTCAGAACTCACCGTACACTTCTCCAGAGTGGCTGTTGGCAATTTACATCCCACCCATCAGCGTAGCAAGGCTCCCATTTCTCCATGGCCGGTCCTGCATTTCTGGTTTGGACACTTTTTTCCGCATGGCCCTTTTGCCCGCTGGGAAGCGAGACTTCTTTGGAGCGCTGATTGGCCTTTCCAGGTTGCTTGGTTGGCCAAAAAGGGCGTATGCGTTTTTTCCTGAATATATTCAGGAAAAACCGCATACGCCCTTTTTGGCCAAGGGCATCATTGTCCACGTTTTGCCGCTTTTCATGTGCTTTCAAGGCGATTCGAATCTACCTCCTGAAATCTGTTTCCTGCAATTCTGCCTTGCTTTCAAAGCCTCTTCGTTGCCTTCCCTTAATATATTTGTGGACGAGAGGTATCATTTAAAACTCTGCAGGTTTGTGAATTGCAGTGCCCCTGAGCTCCATTTTTCAACTCGCTTTTTTGGGAGCTGGCCGCAAAAGCGCAGGATTGCTTCAGGCCCTCTTCTGGTTCTGGGGGGCAGGCTGAGCTTGTGCTTAATTCTTCTTCCTGATGGGAAAATAGAGTGACCTGTGCCTGTCCCAACACCTAGAGCTAGTCTCTCATTGGTTCCCCCTCTTCCCGTTCATCCTCAGGAGAAATTGCAACCTGTACGGAACAGGAGGTTAAAGGTGCTGATTCTCCAAGGAGGGAGATGGCTAGTAAATCGGCTGGAATGGCGAACCCGAGCAAAGGAGATGAGAAATGAGGTGCGTTTTAGAAACCTTTCCCGATCACACGGTGTACCATCTTCTGGGTTTCTCATGCCTGTTTTCGACGTAGGAAGATGCCCTTGAACCTGGAGATTTGGGACCCATGGGATGGGTACCATGCAGTATTACTTGAAAGGGTCTGCGTTGGCTCACCCAACCTCACCGAACCTCTCAGCCCCAAGAGTGTCCACCCTTATGTCTCAATCAGCTGTGGGTCTAGATATGGTCAATCCAGGTTGCATCACAGCCCCTGAACGAATTTTGTAAGAATTTCTCTCTCTTTCACTGCCTTTGTTTCACGGGTTTTGAAAAGTAATTTATTTTTATAATGGGGTTTAGCTGCTTTTCACGGCTGTGTTTATGCCGCTTTACACCCCCTTGACTCACTTACAGAGAGATATCAATACATAGGTTTGAAGATTCTTACTAGTCAGATATATTCTTGTGCAGTGAATAGGGGGTGTTGAGTCCAGTTCACTGAAAAAGGAATAGGTCTTGTCTCTTACATATTGGGTTTATGGAACGGTATCTGAGCTAATTTGAAACCCTTGTTTTATGCATCACCCCACCTCACCTTTCCCATTCAGCAGCCATAGTGTGTTTTCTGAACGTGTGACTCTGTTCTGTTTTGTAATTCAGTTCAAGTGTAGCGGTTTTTACATTCCCTCTCTAAGTGATATCTTATGATAAGTGTCTTTTTCTGTGTGACTTATTTCACTTAGAATCGTCGTACCTAAATCCACTCATCGTGCTGCTACTAGCCTTATGACGTGGATTTCATGGCTGAGTGATATTCCATTGTACATGAGGACCACCACTTCTTTATCCATTTTTCTCTTTCCTAGGATATTTAAGGTGTAATGAAGTGGGGGTTCTTGTCAACAGAGCAGCCCTAAACTTTGGGGTGCCTGTGTCTTGCTGATTTTTAGTTTTCCCAATTTATACGCCCATGAGTGGAAGTGCCCTATGCTCTCCAAGCTGTGTTTTTTAGATGTTTCAGAACTCACCGTACACTTCTCCAGAGTGGCTGTTGGCAATTTACATCCCACCCATCAGCGTAGCAAGGCTCCCATTTCTCCATGGCCGGTCCTGCATTTCTGGTTTGGACACTTTTTTCCGCATGGCCCTTTTGCCCGCTGGGAAGCGAGACTTCTTTGGAGCGCTGATTGGCCTTTCCAGGTTGCTTGGTTGGCCAAAAAGGGCGTATGCGTTTTTTCCTGAATATATTCAGGAAAAACCGCATACGCCCTTTTTGGCCAAGGGCATCATTGTCCACGTTTTGCCGCTTTTCATGTGCTTTCAAGGCGATTCGAATCTACCTCCTGAAATCTGTTTCCTGCAATTCTGCCTTGCTTTCAAAGCCTCTTCGTTGCCTTCCCTTAATATATTTGTGGACGAGAGGTATCATTTAAAACTCTGCAGGTTTGTGAATTGCAGTGCCCCTGAGCTCCATTTTTCAACTCGCTTTTTTGGGAGCTGGCCGCAAAAGCGCAGGATTGCTTCAGGCCCTCTTCTGGTTCTGGGGGGCAGGCTGAGCTTGTGCTTAATTCTTCTTCCTGATGGGAAAATAGAGTGACCTGTGCCTGTCCCAACACCTAGAGCTAGTCTCTCATTGGTTCCCCCTCTTCCCGTTCATCCTCAGGACAAATTGCAACCTGTACGGAACAGGAGGTTAAAGGTGCTGATTCTCCAAGGAGGGAGATGGCTAGTAAATCGGCTGGAATGGCGAACCCGAGCAAAGGAGATGAGAAATGAGGTGCGTTTTAGAAACCTTTCCCGATCACACGGTGTACCATCTTCTGGGTTTCTCATGCCTGTTTTCGACGTAGGAAGATGCCCTTGAACCTGGAGATTTGGGACCCATGGGATGGGTACCATGCAGTATTACTTGAAAGGGTCTGCGTTGGCTCACCCAACCTCACCGAACCTCTCAGCCCCAAGAGTGTCCACCCTTATGTCTCAATCAGCTGTGGGTCTAGATATGGTCAATCCAGGTTGCATCACAGCCCCTGAACGAATTTTGTAAGAATTTCTCTCTCTTTCACTGCCTTTGTTTCACGGGTTTTGAAAAGTAATTTATTTTTATAATGGGGTTTAGCTGCTTTTCACGGCTGTGTTTATGCCGCTTTACACCCCCTTGACTCACTTACAGAGAGATATCAATACATAGGTTTGAAGATTCTTACTAGTCAGATATATTCTTGTGCGGTGAATAGGGGGTGTTGAGTCCAGTTCACTGAAAAAGGAATAGGTCTTGTCTCTTACATATTGGGTTTATGGAACGGTATCTGAGCTAATTTGAAACCCTTGTTTTATGCATCACCCCACCTCACCTTTCCCGTTCAGCAGCCATAGTGTGTTTTCTGAACGTGTGACTCTGTTCTGTTTTGTAATTCAGTTCAAGTGTAGCGGTTTTTACATTCCCTCTCTAAGTGATATCTTATGATAAGTGTCTTTTTCTGTGTGACTTATTTCCGTTAGAATCGTCATACCTAAATCCACTCATCGTGCTGCTACTAGCCTTATGACGTGGATTTCATGGCTGAGTGATATTCCATTGTACATGAGGACCACCACTTCTTTATCCATTTTTCGCTTTCCTAGGATATTTAAGGTGTAATGAAGTGGGGGTTCTTGTCAACAGAGCAGCCCTAAACTTTGGGGTGCCTGTGTCTTGCTGATTTTTAGTTTTCCCAATTTATACGCCCATGAGTGGAAGTGCCCTATGCTCTCCAAGCTGTGTTTTTTAGATGTTTCAGAACTCACCGTACACTTCTCCAGAGTGGCTGTTGGCAAGTTACATCCCACCCATCAGCGTAGCAAGGCTCCCATTTCTCCATGGCCGGTCCTGCATTTCTGGTTTGGACACTTTTTTCCGCATGGCCCTTTTGCCCGCTGGGAAGCGAGCCTTCTTTGGAGCGCTGATTGGCCTTTCCAGGTTGCTTGGTTGGCCAAAAAGGGCGTATGCGTTTTTTCCTGAATATATTCAGGAAAAACCGCATACGCCCTTTTTGGCCAAGGGCATCATTGTCCACGTTTTGCCGCTTTTCATGTGCTTTCAAGGCGATTCGAATCTACCTCCTGAAATCTGTTTC
Organism: Balaenoptera acutorostrata; assembly: GCF_949987535.1. Classification (NCBI taxonomy): domain Eukaryota; kingdom Metazoa; phylum Chordata; class Mammalia; order Artiodactyla; family Balaenopteridae; genus Balaenoptera; species Balaenoptera acutorostrata. The sequence goes on along the minus strand of NW_026646791.1, from coordinate 199,422 downwards.
CTGCAATTCTGCCTTGCTTTCAAAGCCTCTTCGTTGCCTTCCCTTAATATATTTGTGGACGAGAGGTATCATTTAAAACTCTGCAGGTTTGTGAATTGCAGTGCCCCTGAGCTCCATTTTTCAACTCGCTTTTTTGGGAGCTGGCCGCAAAAGCGCAGGATTGCTTCAGGCCCTCTTCTGGTTCTGGGGGGCAGGCTGAGCTTGTGCTTAATTCTTCTTCCTGATGGGAAAATAGAGTGACCTGTGCCTGTCCCAACACCTAGAGCTAGTCTCTCATTGGTTCCCCCTCTTCCCGTTCATCCTCAGGACAAATTGCAACCTGTACGGAACAGGAGGTTAAAGGTGCTGATTCTCCAAGGAGGGAGATGGCTAGTAAATCGGCTGGAATGGCGAACCCGAGCAAAGGAGATGAGAAATGAGGTGCGTTTTAGAAACCTTTCCCGATCACACGGTGTACCATCTTCTGGGTTTCTCATGCCTGTTTTCGACGTAGGAAGATGCCCTTGAACCTGGAGATTTGGGACCCATGGGATGGGTACCATGCAGTATTACTTGAAAGGGTCTGCGTTGGCTCACCCAACCTCACCGAACCTCTCAGCCCCAAGAGTGTCCACCCTTATGTCTCAATCAGCTGTGGGTCTAGATATGGTCAATCCAGGTTGCATCACAGCCCCTGAACGAATTTTGTAAGAATTTCTCTCTCTTTCACTGCCTTTGTTTCACGGGTTTTGAAAAGTAATTTATTTTTATAATGGGGTTTAGCTGCTTTTCACGGCTGTGTTTATGCCGCTTTACACCCCCTTGATTCACTTACAGAGAGATATCAATACATAGGTTTGAAGATTCTTACTAGTCAGATATATTCTTGTGCGGTGAATAGGGGGTGTTGAGTCCAGTTCACTGAAAAAGGAATAGGTCTTGTCTCTTACATATTGGGTTTATGGAACGGTATCGGAGCTAATTTGAAACCCTTGTTTTATGCATCACCCCACCTCACCTTTCCCGTTCAGCAGCCATAGTGTGTTTTCTAAACGTGTGACTCTGTTCTGTTTTGTAATTCAGTTCAAGTGTAGGCGGTTTTTACATTCCCTCTCTAAGTGATATCTTATGATAAGTGTCTTTTTCTGTGTGACTTATTTCACTTAGAATCGTCGTACCTAAATCCACTCATCGTGCTGCTACTAGCCTTATGACGTGGATTTCATGGCTGAGTGATATTCCATTGTACATGAGGACCACAACTTCTTTATCCATTTTTCGCTTTCCTAGGATATTTAAGGTGTAATGAAGTGGGGGTTCTTGTCAACAGAGCAGCCCTAAACTTTGGGGTGCCTGTGTCTTGCTGATTTTTAGTTTTCCCAATTTATACGCCCATGAGTGGAAGTGCCCTATGCTCTCCAAGCTGTGTTTTTTAGATGTTTCAGAACACACCGTACACTTCTCCAGAGTGGCTGTTGGCAATTTACATCCCACCCATCAGCGTAGCAAGGCTCCCATTTCTCCATGGCCGGTCCTGCATTTCTGGTTTGGACACTTTTTTCCGCATGGCCCTTTTGCCCGCTGGGAAGCGAGACTTCTTTGGAGCGCTGATTGGCCTTTCCAGGTTGCTTGGTTGGCCAAAAAGGGCATCATTGTCCACGTTTTGCCGCTTTTCATGTGCTTTCAAGGCGATTCGAATCTACCTCCTGAAATCTGTTTCCTGCAATTCTGCCTTGCTTTCAAAGCCTCTTCCTTGCCTTCCCTTAATATATTTGTGGACGAGAGGTATCATTTAAAACTCTGCAGGTTTGTGAATTGCAGTGCCCCTGAGCTCCATTTTTCAACTCGCTTTTTTGGGAGCTGGCCGCAAAAGCGCAGGATTGCTTCAGGCCCTCTTCTGGTTCTGGGGGGCAGGCTGAGCTTGTGCTTAATTCTTCTTCCTGATGGGAAAATAGAGTGACCTGTGCCTGTCCCAACACCTAGAGCTAGTCTCTCATTGGTTCCCCCTCTTCCCCTTCATCCTCAGGACAAATTGCAACCTGTACGGAACAGGAGGTTAAAGGTGCTGATTCTCCAAGGAGGGAGATGGCTAGTAAATCGGCTGGAATGGCGAACCCGAGCAAAGGAGATGAGAAATGAGGTGCGTTTTAGAAACCTTTCCCGATCACACGGTGTACCATCTTCTGGGTTTCTCATGCCTGTTTTCGACGTAGGAAGATGCCCTTGAACCTGGAGATTTGGGACCCATGGGATGGGTACCATGCAGTATTACTTGAAAGGGTCTGCGTTGGCTCACCCAACCTCACCGAACCTCTCAGCCCCAAGAGTGTCCACCCTTATGTCTCAATCAGCTGTGGGTCTAGATATGGTCAATCCAGGTTGCATCACAGCCCCTGAACGAATTTTGTAAGAATTTCTCTCTCTTTCACTGCCTTTGTTTCACGGGTTTTGAAAAGTAATTTATTTTTATAATGGGGTTTAGCTGCTTTTCACGGCTGTGTTTATGCCGCTTTACACCCCCTTGACTCACTTACAGAGAGATATCAATACATAGGTTTGAAGATTCTTACTAGTCAGATATATTCTTGTGCGGTGAATAGGGGGTGTTGAGTCCAGTTCACTGAAAAAGGAATAGGTCTTGTCTCTTACATATTGGGTTTATGGAACGGTATCTGAGCTAATTTGAAACCCTTGTTTTATGCATCACCCCACCTCACCTTTCCCGTTCAGCAGCCATAGTGTGTTTCCTAAACGTGGGACTCTGTTCTGTTTTGCAATTCAGTTCAAGTGTAGCGGTTTTTACATTCCCTCTCTAAGTGATATCTTATGATAAGTGTCTTTCTCTATATGACTTATTTCACTTAGAATCGTCGTACCTAAATCCACTCATCGTGCTGCTACTAGCCTTATGACGTGGATTTCCTGGCTGAGTGATATTCCATTGTACATGAGGACCACAAATTCTTTATCCATTTTTCTCTTTCCTAGGATATTTAAGGTGTAATGAAGTGGGGGTTCTTGTCAACAGAGCAGCCCTAAACTTTGGGGTGCCTGTGTCTTGCTGATTTTTAGTTTTCCCAATTTATACGCCCATGAGTGGAAGTGCCCTATGCTCTCCAAGCTGTGTTTTTTAGATGTTTCAGAACACACCGTACACTTCTCCAGAGTGGCTGTTGGCAATTTACATCCCACCCATCAGCGTAGCAAGGCTCCCATTTCTCCATGGCCGGTCCTGCATTTCTGGTTTGGACACTTTTTTCCGCATGGCCCTTTTGCCCGCTGGGAAGCGAGACTTCTTTGGAGCGCTGATTGGCCTTTCCAGGTTGCTTGGTTGGCCAAAAAGGGCGTATGCGTTTTTTCCTGAATATATTCAGGAAAAAACGCATACGCCCTTTTTGGCCAAGGGCATCATTGTCCACGTTTTGCCGCTTTTCATGTGCTTTCAAGGCGATTCAAATCTACCTCCTGAAATCTGTTTCCTGCAATTCTGCCTTGCTTTCAAAGCCTCTTCGTTGCCTTCCCTTAGTATATTTGTGGACGAGAGGTATCATTTAAAACTGTGCAGGTTTGTGAATTGCAGTGCCCCTGAGCTCCATTTTTCAACTCGCTTTTTTGGGAGCTGGCCGCAAAAGCGCAGGATTGCTTCAGGCCCTCTTCTGGTTCTGGGGGGCAGGCTGAGCTTGTGCTTAATTCTTCTTCCTGATGGGAAAATAGAGTGACCTGTGCCTGTCCCAACACCTAGAGCTAGTCTCTCATTGGTTCCCCCTCTTCCCGTTCATCCTCAGGACAAATTGCAACCTGTACGGAACAGGAGGTTAAAGGTGCTGATTCTCCAAGGAGGGAGATGGCTAGTAAATCGGCTGGAATGGCGAACCCGAGCAAAGGAGATGAGAAATGAGGTGCGTTTTAGAAACCTTTCCCGATCACACGGTGTACCATCTTCTGGGTTTCTCATGCCTGTTTTCGACGTAGGAAGATGCCCTTGAACCTGGAGATTTGGGACCCATGGGATGGGTACCATGCAGTATTACTTGAAAGGGTCTGCGTTGGCTCACCCAACCTCACCGAACCTCTCAGCCCCAAGAGTGTCCACCCTTATGTCTCAATCAGCTGTGGGTCTAGATATGGTCAATCCAGGTTGCATCACAGCCCCTGAACGAATTTTGTAAGAATTTCTCTCTCTTTCACTGTCTTTGTTTCACGGGTTTTGAAAAGTAATTTATTTTTATAATGGGGTTTAGCAGCTTTTCACGGCTGTGTTTATGCCGCTTTACACCCACTTGACTCACTTACAGAGAGATATCAATACATAGGTTTGAAGATTCTTACTAGTCAGATATATTCTTGTGCGGTGAATAGGGGGTGTTGAGTCCAGTTCACTGAAAAAGGAATAGGTCTTGTCTCTTACATATTGGGTTTATGGAACGGTATCTGAGCTAATTTGAAACCCTTGTTTTATGCATCACCCCACCTCACCTTTCCCGTTCAGCAGCCATAGTGTGTTTTCTGAACATGTGACTCTGTTCTGTTTTGTAATTCAGTTCAAGTGTAGCGGTTTTTACATTCCCTCTCTAAGTGATATCTTATGATATGTGTCTTTTTCTGTGTGACTTATTTCACTTAGAATCGTCGTACCTAAATCCACTCATCGTGCTGCTACTAGCCTTATGACGTGGATTTCATGGCTGAGTGATATTCCATTGTATATGAGGACCACAACTTCTTTATCCATTTTTCTCTTTCCTAGGATATTTAAGGTGTAATGAAGTGGGGGTTCTTGTCAACAGAGCAGCCCTAAACATTGGGGTGCCTGTGTCTTGCTGATTTTTAGTTTTCCCAATTTATACGCCCATGAGTGGAAGTGCCCTATGCTCTCCAAGCTGTGTTTTTTAGATGTTTCGGAACACACCGTACACTTCTCCAGAGTGGCTGTTGGCAATTTACATCCCACCCATCAGCGTAGCAAGGCTCCCATTTCTCCATGGCCGGTCCTGCATTTCTGGTTTGGACACTTTTTTCCGCATGGCCCTTTTGCCCACTGGGAAGCGAGACTTCTTTGGAGCGCTGATTGGCCTTTCCAGGTTGCTTGGTTGGCCAAAAAGGGCGTATGCGTTTTTTCCTGAATATATTCAGGAAAAAACGCATACGCCCTTTTTGGCCAAGGGCATCATTGTCCACGTTTTGCCGCTTTTCATGTGCTTTCAAGGCGATTCGAATCTACCTCCTGAAATCTGTTTCCTGCAATTCTGCCTTGCTTTCAAAGCCTCTTCGTTGCCTTCCCTTAATATATTTGTGGATGAGAGGTATCATTTAAAACTCTGCAGGTTTGTGAATTGCAGTGCCCCTGAGCTCCATTTTTCAACTCGCTTTTTTGGGAGCTGGCCGCAAAAGCGCAGGATTGCTTCAGGCCCTCTTCTGGTTCTGGGGGGCAGGCTGAGCTTGTGCTTAATTCTTCTTCCTGATGGGAAAATAGAGTGACCTGTGCCTGTCCCAACACCTAGAGCTAGTCTCTCATTGGTTCCCCCTCTTCCCGTTCATCCTCAGGACAAATTGCAACCTGTACGGAACAGGAGGTTAAAGGTGCTGATTCTCCAAGGAGGGAGATGGCTAGTAAATCGGCTGGAATGGCGAACCCGAGCAAAGGAGATGAGAAATGAGGTGCGTTTTAGAAACCTTTCCCGATCACACGGTGTACCATCTTCTGGGTTTCTCATGCCTGTTTTCGACGTAGGAAAATGCCCTTGAACCTGGAGATTTGGGACCCATGGGATGGGTACCATGCAGTATTACTTGAAAGGGTCTGCGTTGGCTCACCCAACCTCACCGAACCTCTCAGCCCCAAGAGTGTCCACCCTTATGTCGCAATCAGCTGTGGGTCTAGATATGGTCAATCCAGGTTGCATCACAGCCCCTGAACGAATTTTGTAAGAATTTCTCTCTCTTTCACTGCCTTTGTTTCACGGGTTTTGAAAAGTAATTTATTTTTATAATGGGGTTTAGCTGCTTTTCACGGCTGTGTTTATGCCGCTTTACACCCCCTTGACTCACTTACAGAGAGATATCAATACATAGGTTTGAAGATTCTTCCTAGTCAGATATATTCTTGTGCGGTGAATAGGGGGTGTTGAGTCCAGTTCACTGAAAAAGGAATAGGTCTTGTCTCTTACATATTGGGTTTATGGAACGGTATTGGAGCTAATTTGAAACCCTTGTTTTATGCATCACCCCACCTCACCTTTCCCGTTCAGCAGCCATAGTGTGTTTTCTGAACGTGTGACTCTGTTCTGTTTTGTAATTCAGTTCAAGTGTAGCGGTTTTTACATTCCCTCTCTAAGTGATATCTTATGATAAGTGTCTTTTTCTGTGTGACTTATTTCACTTAGAATCGTCGTACCTAAATCCACTCATCGTGCTGCTACTAGCCTTATGACGTGGATTTCATGGCTGAGTGATATTCCATTGTACATGAGGACCACCACTTCTTTATCCATTTTTCGCTTTCCTAGGATATTTAAGGTGTAATGAAGTGGGGGTTCTTGTCAACAGAGCAGCCCTAAACTTTGGGGTGCCTGTGTCTTGCTGATTTTTAGTTTTCCCAATTTATACGCCCATGAGTGGAAGTGCCCTATGCTCTCCAAGCTGTGTTTTTTAGATGTTTCAGAACACACCGTACACTTCTCCAGAGTGGCTGTTGGCAATTTACATCCCACCCATCAGCGTAGCAAGGCTCCCATTTCTCCATGGCCGGTCCTGCATTTCTGGTTTGGACACTTTTTTCCGCATGGCCCTTTTGCCCGCTGGGAAGCGAGACTTCTTTGGAGCGCTGATTGGCCTTTCCAGGTTGCTTGGTTGGCCAAAAAGGGCATCATTGTCCACGTTTTGCCGCTTTTCATGTGCTTTCAAGGCGATTCGAATCTACCTCCTGAAATCTGTTTCCTGCAATTCTGCCTTGCTTTCAAAGCCTCTTCGTTGCCTTCCCTTAATATATTTGTGGACGAGAGGTATCATTTAAAACTCTGCAGGTTTGTGAATTGCAGTGTCCCTGAGCTCCATTTTTCAACTCGCTTTTTTGGGAGCTGGCCGCAAAAGCGCAGGATTGCTTCAGGCCCTCTTCTGGTTCTGGGGGGCAGGCTGAGCTTGTGCTTAATTCTTCTTCCTGATGGGAAAATAGAGTGACCTGTGCCTGTCCCTACACCTAGAGCTAGTCTCTCATTGGTTCCCCCTCTTCCCGTTCATCCTCAGGACAAATTGCAACCTGTACGGAACAGGAGGTTAAAGGTGCTGATTCTCCAAGGAGGGAGATGGCTAGTAAATCGGCTGGAATGGCGAACCCGAGCAAAGGAGATGAGAAATGAGGTGCGTTTTAGAAACCTTTCCCGATCACACGGTGTACCATCTTCTGGGTTTCTCATGCCTGTTTTCGACGTAGGAAGATGCCCTTGAACCTGGAGATTTGGGACCCATGGGATGGGTACCATGCAGTATTACTTGAAAGGGTCTGCGTTGGCTCACCCAACCTCACCGAACCTCTCAGCCCCAAGAGTGTCCACCCTTATGTCTCAATCAGCTGTGGGTCTAGATATGGTCAATCCAGGTTGCATCACAGCCCCTGAACGAATTTTGTAAGAATTTCTCTCTCTTTCACTGCCTTTGTTTCACGGGTTTTGAAAAGTAATTTATTTTTATAATGGGGTTTAGCTGCTTTTCACGGCTGTGTTTATGCCGCTTTACACCCCATTGACTCACTTACAGAGAGATATCAATACATAGGTTTGAAGATTCTTACTAGTCAGATATATTCTTGTGCGGTGAATAGGGGGTGTTGAGTCCAGTTCACTGAAAAAGGAATAGGTCTTGTCTCTTACATATTGGGTTTATGGAACGGTATCTGAGCTAATTTGAAACCCTTGTTTTATGCATCACCCCACCTCACCTTTCCCGTTCAGCAGCCATAGTGTGTTTTCTAAACGTGTGACTCTGTTCTGTTTTGTAATTCAGTTCAAGTGTAGCGGTTTTTACATTCCCTCTCTAAGTGATATCTTATGATAAGTGTCTTTTTCTGTGTGACTTATTTCACTTAGAATCGTCGTACCTAAATCCACTCATCGTGCTGCTACTAGCCTTATGACGTGGATTTCATGGCTGAGTGATATTCCATTGTACATGAGGACCACCACTTCTTTATCCATTTTTCGCTTTCCTAGGATATTTAAGGTGTAATGAAGTGGGGGTTCTTGTCAACAGAGCAGCCCTAAACTTTGGGGTGCCTGTGTCTTGCTGATTTTTAGTTTTCCCAATTTATACGCCCATGAGTGGAAGTGCCCTATGCTCTCCAAGCTGTGTTTTTTAGATGTTTCAGAACACACCGTACACTTCTCCAGAATGGCTGTTTGCAATTTACATCCCACCCATCAGCGTAGCAGGCTCCCATTTCTCCATGGCCGGTCCTGCATTTCTGGTTTGGACACTTTTTTCCGCATGGCCCTTTTGCCCGCTGGGAAGCGAGACTTCTTTGGAGCGCTGATTGGCCTTTCCAGGTTGCTTGGTTGGCCAAAAAGGGCGTATGCGTTTTTTCCTGAATATATTCAGGAAAAAACGCATACGCCCTTTTTGGCCAAGGGCATCATTGTCCACGTTTTGCCGCTTTTCATGTGCTTTCAAGGCGATTCGAATCTACCTCCTGAAATCTGTTTCCTGCAATTCTGCCTTGCTTTCAAAGCCTCTTCGTTGCCTTCCCTTAATATATTTGTGGACGAGAGGTATCATTTAAAACTCTGCAGGTTTGTGAATTGCAGTGCCCCTGAGCTCCATTTTTCAACTCGCTTTTTTGGGAGCTGGCCGCAAAAGCGCAGGATTGCTTCAGGCCCTCTTCTGGTTCTGGGGGGCAGGCTGAGCTTGTGCTTAATTCTTCTTCCTGATGGGAAAATAGAGTGACCTGTGCCTGTCCCAACACCTAGAGCTAGTCTCTCATTGGTTCCCCCTCTTCCCGTTCATCCTCAGGACAAATTGCAACCTGTACGGAACAGGAGGTTAAAGGTGCTGATTCTCCAAGGAGGGAGATGGCTAGTAAATCGGCTGGAATGGCGAACCCGAGCAAAGGAGATGAGAAATGAGGTGCGTTTTAGAAACCTTTCCCGATCACACGGTGTACCATCTTCTGGGTTTCTCATGCCTGTTTTCGACGTAGGAAGATGCCCTTGAACCTGGAGATTTGGGACCCATGGGATGGGTACCATGCAGTATTACTTGAAAGGGTCTGCGTTGGCTCACCCAACCTCACCGAACCTCTCAGCCCCAAGAGTGTCCACCCTTATGTCGCAATCAGCTGTGGGTCTAGATATGGTCAATCCAGGTTGCATCACAGCCCCTGAACGAATTTTGTAAGAATTTCTCTCTCTTTCACTGCCTTTGTTTCACGGGTTTTGAAAAGTAATTTATTTTTATAATGGGGTTTAGCTGCTTTTCACGGCTGTGTTTATGCCGCTTTACACCCCCTTGACTCACTTACAGAGAGATATCAATACATAGGTTTGAAGATTCTTCCTAGTCAGATATATTCTTGTGCGGTGAATAGGGGGTGTTGAGTCCAGTTCACTGAAAAAGGAATAGGTCTTGTCTCTTACATATTGGGTTTATGGAACGGTATTGGAGCTAATTTGAAACCCTTGTTTTATGCATCACCCCACCTCACCTTTCCCGTTCAGCAGCCATAGTGTGTTTTCTGAACGTGTGACTCTGTTCTGTTTTGTAATTCAGTTCAAGTGTAGCGGTTTTTACATTCCCTCTCTAAGTGATATCTTATGATAAGTGTCTTTTTCTGTGTGACTTATTTCACTTAGAATCGTCGTACCTAAATCCACTCATCGTGCTGCTACTAGCCTTATGACGTGGATTTCATGGCTGAGTGATATTCCATTGTACATGAGGACCACCACTTCTTTATCCATTTTTCGCTTTCCTAGGATATTTAAGGTGTAATGAAGTGGGGGTTCTTGTCAACAGAGCAGCCCTAAACTTTGGGGTGCCTGTGTCTTGCTGATTTTTAGTTTTCCCAATTTATACGCCCATGAGTGGAAGTGCCCTATGCTCTCCAAGCTGTGTTTTTTAGATGTTTCAGAACACACCGTACACTTCTCCAGAGTGGCTGTTGGCAATTTACATCCCACCCATCAGCGTAGCAAGGCTCCCATTTCTCCATGGCCGGTCCTGCATTTCTGGTTTGGACACTTTTTTCCGCATGGCCCTTTTGCCCGCTGGGAAGCGAGACTTCTTTGGAGCGCTGATTGGCCTTTCCAGGTTGCTTGGTTGGCCAAAAAGGGCATCATTGTCCACGTTTTGCCGCTTTTCATGTGCTTTCAAGGCGATTCGAATCTACCTCCTGAAATCTGTTTCCTGCAATTCTGCCTTGCTTTCAAAGCCTCTTCGTTGCCTTCCCTTAATATATTTGTGGACGAGAGGTATCATTTAAAACTCTGCAGGTTTGTGAATTGCAGTGTCCCTGAGCTCCATTTTTCAACTCGCTTTTTTGGGAGCTGGCCGCAAAAGCGCAGGATTGCTTCAGGCCCTCTTCTGGTTCTGGGGGGCAGGCTGAGCTTGTGCTTAATTCTTCTTCCTGATGGGAAAATAGAGTGACCTGTGCCTGTCCCTACACCTAGAGCTAGTCTCTCATTGGTTCCCCCTCTTCCCGTTCATCCTCAGGACAAATTGCAACCTGTACGGAACAGGAGGTTAAAGGTGCTGATTCTCCAAGGAGGGAGATGGCTAGTAAATCGGCTGGAATGGCGAACCCGAGCAAAGGAGATGAGAAATGAGGTGCGTTTTAGAAACCTTTCCCGATCACACGGTGTACCATCTTCTGGGTTTCTCATGCCTGTTTTCGACGTAGGAAGATGCCCTTGAACCTGGAGATTTGGGACCCATGGGATGGGTACCATGCAGTATTACTTGAAAGGGTCTGCGTTGGCTCACCCAACCTCACCGAACCTCTCAGCCCCAAGAGTGTCCACCCTTATGTCTCAATCAGCTGTGGGTCTAGATATGGTCAATCCAGGTTGCATCACAGCCCCTGAACGAATTTTGTAAGAATTTCTCTCTCTTTCACTGCCTTTGTTTCACGGGTTTTGAAAAGTAATTTATTTTTATAATGGGGTTTAGCTGCTTTTCACGGCTGTGTTTATGCCGCTTTACACCCCCTTGACTCACTTACAGAGAGATATCAATACATAGGTTGAAGATTCTTACTAGTCAGATATATTCTTGTGCGGTGAATAGGGGGTGTTGAGTCCAGTTCACTGAAAAAGGAATAGGTCTTGTCTCTTACATATTGGGTTTATGGAACGGTATCTGAGCTAATTTGAAACCCTTGTTTTATGCATCACCCCACCTCACCTTTCCCGTTCAGCAGCCATAGTGTGTTTTCTAAACGTGTGACTCTGTTCTGTTTTGTAATTCAGTTCAAGTGTAGCGGTTTTTACATTCCCTCTCTAAGTGATATCTTATGATAAGTGTCTTTTTCTGTGTGACTTATTTCACTTAGAATCGTCGTACCTAAATCCACTCATCGTGCTGCTACTAGCCTTATGACGTGGATTTCATGGCTGAGTGATATTCCATTGTACATGAGGACCACCACTTCTTTATCCATTTTTCGCTTTCCTAGGATATTTAAGGTGTAATGAAGTGGGGGTTCTTGTCAACAGAGCAGCCCTAAACTTTGGGGTGCCTGTGTCTTGCTGATTTTTAGTTTTCCCAATTTATACGCCCATGAGTGGAAGTGCCCTATGCTCTCCAAGCTGTGTTTTTTAGATGTTTCAGAACACACCGTACACTTCTCCAGAATGGCTGTTTGCAATTTACATCCCACCCATCAGCGTAGCAGGCTCCCATTTCTCCATGGCCGGTCCTGCATTTCTGGTTTGGACACTTTTTTCCGCATGGCCCTTTTGCCCGCTGGGAAGCGAGACTTCTTTGGAGCGCTGATTGGCCTTTCCAGGTTGCTTGGTTGGCCAAAAAGGGCGTATGCGTTTTTTCCTGAATATATTCAGGAAAAAACGCATACGCCCTTTTTGGCCAAGGGCATCATTGTCCACGTTTTGCCGCTTTTCATGTGCTTTCAAGGCGATTCGAATCTACCTCCTGAAATCTGTTTCCTGCAATTCTGCCTTGCTTTCAAAGCCTCTTCGTTGCCTTCCCTTAATATATTTGTGGACGAGAGGTATCATTTAAAACTCTGCAGGTTTGTGAATTGCAGTGCCCCTGAGCTCCATTTTTCAACTCGCTTTTTTGGGAGCTGGCCGCAAAAGCGCAGGATTGCTTCAGGCCCTCTTCTGGTTCTGGGGGGCAGGCTGAGCTTGTGCTTAATTCTTCTTCCTGATGGGAAAATAGAGTGACCTGTGCCTGTCCCAACACCTAGAGCTAGTCTCTCATTGGTTCCCCCTCTTCCCGTTCATCCTCAGGACAAATTGCAACCTGTACGGAACAGGAGGTTAAAGGTGCTGATTCTCCAAGGAGGGAGATGGCTAGTAAATCGGCTGGAATGGCGAACCCGAGCAAAGGAGATGAGAAATGAGGTGCGTTTTAGAAACCTTTCCCGATCACACGGTGTACCATCTTCTGGGTTTCTCATGCCTGTTTTCGACGTAGGAAGATGCCCTTGAACCTGGAGATTTGGGACCCATGGGATGGGTACCATGCAGTATTACTTGAAAGGGTCTGCGTTGGCTCACCCAACCTCACCGAACCTCTCAGCCCCAAGAGTGTCCACCCTTATGTCGCAATCAGCTGTGGGTCTAGATATGGTCAATCCAGGTTGCATCACAGCCCCTGAACGAATTTTGTAAGAATTTCTCTCTCTTTCACTGCCTTTGTTTCACGGGTTTTGAAAAGTAATTTATTTTTATAATGGGGTTTAGCTGCTTTTCACGGCTGTGTTTATGCCGCTTTACACCCCCTTGACTCACTTACAGAGAGATATCAATACATAGGTTTGAAGATTCTTCCTAGTCAGATATATTCTTGTGCGGTGAATAGGGGGTGTTGAGTCCAGTTCACTGAAAAAGGAATAGGTCTTGTCTCTTACATATTGGGTTTATGGAACGGTATTGGAGCTAATTTGAAACCCTTGTTTTATGCATCACCCCACCTCACCTTTCCCGTTCAGCAGCCATAGTGTGTTTTCTGAACGTGTGACTCTGTTCTGTTTTGTAATTCAGTTCAAGTGTAGCGGTTTTTACATTCCCTCTCTAAGTGATATCTTATGATAAGTGTCTTTTTCTGTGTGACTTATTTCACTTAGAATCGTCGTACCTAAATCCACTCATCGTGCTGCTACTAGCCTTATGACGTGGATTTCATGGCTGAGTGATATTCCATTGTACATGAGGACCACCACTTCTTTATCCATTTTTCGCTTTCCTAGGATATTTAAGGTGTAATGAAGTGGGGGTTCTTGTCAACAGAGCAGCCCTAAACTTTGGGGTGCCTGTGTCTTGCTGATTTTTAGTTTTCCCAATTTATACGCCCATGAGTGGAAGTGCCCTATGCTCTCCAAGCTGTGTTTTTTAGATGTTTCAGAACACACCGTACACTTCTCCAGAATGGCTGTTGGCAATTTACATCCCACCCATCAGCGTAGCAAGGCTCCCATTTCTCCATGGCCGGTCCTGCATTTCTGGTTTGGACACTTTTTTCCGCATGGCCCTTTTGCCCGCTGGGAAGCGAGACTTCTTTGGAGCGCTGATTGGCCTTTCCAGGTTGCTTGGTTGGCCAAAAAGGGCGTATGCGTTTTTTCCTGAATATATTCAGGAAAAAACGCATACGCCCTTTTTGGCCAAGGGCATCATTGTCCACGTTTTGCCGCTTTTCATGTGCTTTCAAGGCGATTCGAATCTACCTCCTGAAATCTGTTTCCTGCAATTCTGCCTTGCTTTCAAAGCCTCTTCGTTGCCTTCCCTTAATATATTTGTGGACGAGAGGTATCATTTAAAACTCTGCAGGTTTGTGAATTGCAGTGCCCCTGAGCTCCATTTTTCAACTCGCTTTTTTGGGAGCTGGCCGCAAAAGCGCAGGATTGCTTCAGGCCCTCTTCTGGTTCTGGGGGGCAGGCTGAGCTTGTGCTTAATTCTTCTTCCTGATGGGAAAATAGAGTGACCTGTGCCTGTCCCAACACCTAGAGCTAGTCTCTCATTGGTTCCCCCTCTTCCCGTTCATCCTCAGGACAAATTGCAACCTGTACGGAACAGGAGGTTAAAGGTGCTGATTCTCCAAGGAGGGAGATGGCTAGTAAATCGGCTGGAATGGCGAACCCGAGCAAAGGAGATGAGAAATGAGGTGCGTTTTAGAAACCTTTCCCGATCACACGGTGTACCATCTTCTGGGTTTCTCATGCCTGTTTTCGACGTAGGAAGATGCCCTTGAACCTGGAGATTTGGGACCCATGGGATGGGTACCATGCAGTATTACTTGAAAGGGTCTGCGTTGGCTCACCCAACCTCACCGAACCTCTCAGCCCCAAGAGTGTCCACCCTTATGTCGCAATCAGCTGTGGGTCTAGATATGGTCAATCCAGGTTGCATCACAGCCCCTGAACGAATTTTGTAAGAATTTCTCTCTCTTTCACTGCCTTTGTTTCACGGGTTTTGAAAAGTAATTTATTTTTATAATGGGGTTTAGCTGCTTTTCACGGCTGTGTTTATGCCGCTTTACACCCCCTTGACTCACTTACAGAGAGATATCAATACATAGGTTTGAAGATTCTTCCTAGTCAGATATATTCTTGTGCGGTGAATAGGGGGTGTTGAGTCCAGTTCACTGAAAAAGGAATAGGTCTTGTCTCTTACATATTGGGTTTATGGAACGGTATTGGAGCTAATTTGAAACCCTTGTTTTATGCATCACCCCACCTCACCTTTCCCGTTCAGCAGCCATAGTGTGTTTTCTGAACGTGTGACTCTGTTCTGTTTTGTAATTCAGTTCAAGTGTAGCGGTTTTTACATTCCCTCTCTAAGTGATATCTTATGATAAGTGTCTTTTTCTGTGTGACTTATTTCACTTAGAATCGTCGTACCTAAATCCACTCATCGTGCTGCTACTAGCCTTATGACGTGGATTTCATGGCTGAGTGATATTCCATTGTACATGAGGACCACCACTTCTTTATCCATTTTTCGCTTTCCTAGGATATTTAAGGTGTAATGAAGTGGGGGTTCTTGTCAACAGAGCAGCCCTAAACTTTGGGGTGCCTGTGTCTTGCTGATTTTTAGTTTTCCCAATTTATACGCCCATGAGTGGAAGTGCCCTATGCTCTCCAAGCTGTGTTTTTTAGATGTTTCAGAACACACCGTACACTTCTCCAGAATGGCTGTTGGCAATTTACATCCCACCCATCAGCGTAGCAAGGCTCCCATTTCTCCATGGCCGGTCCTGCATTTCTGGTTTGGACACTTTTTTCCGCATGGCCCTTTTGCCCGCTGGGAAGCGAGACTTCTTTGGAGCGCTGATTGGCCTTTCCAGGTTGCTTGGTTGGCCAAAAAGGGCGTATGCGTTTTTTCCTGAATATATTCAGGAAAAAACGCATACGCCCTTTTTGGCCAAGGGCATCTTTGTCCACGTTTTGCCGCTTTTCATGTGCTTTCAAGGCGATTCGAATCTACCTCCTGAAATCTGTTTCCTGCAATTCTGCCTTGCTTTCAAAGCCTCTTCGTTGCCTTCCCTTAATATATTTGTGGACGAGAGGTATCATTTAAAACTCTGCAGGTTTGTGAATTGCAGTGCCCCTGAGCTCCATTTTTCAACTCGCTTTTTTGGGAGCTGGCCGCAAAAGCGCAGGATTGCTTCAGGCCCTCTTCTGGTTCTGGGGGGCAGGCTGAGCTTGTGCTTAATTCTTCTTCCTGATGGGAAAATAGAGTGACCTGTGCCTGTCCCAACACCTAGAGCTAGTCTCTCATTGGTTCCCCCTCTTCCCGTTCATCCTCAGGACAAATTGCAACCTGTACGGAACAGGAGGTTAAAGGTGCTGATTCTCCAAGGAGGGAGATGGCTAGTAAATCGGCTGGAATGGCGAACCCGAGCAAAGGAGATGAGAAATGAGGTGCGTTTTAGAAACCTTTCCCGATCACACGGTGTACCATCTTCTGGGTTTCTCATGCCTGTTTTCGACGTAGGAAGATGCCCTTGAACCTGGAGATTTGGGACCCATGGGATGGGTACCATGCAGTATTACTTGAAAGGGTCTGCGTTGGCTCACCCAACCTCACCGAACCTCTCAGCCCCAAGAGTGTCCACCCTTATGTCTCAATCAGCTGTGGGTCTAGATATGGTCAATCCAGGTTGCATCACAGCCCCTGAACGAATTTTGTAAGAATTTCTCTCTCTTTCACTGCCTTTGTTTCACGGGTTTTGAAAAGTAATTTATTTTTATAATGGGGTTTAGCTGCTTTTCACGGCTGTGTTTATGCCGCTTTACACCCCCTTGACTCACTTACAGAGAGATATCAATACATAGGTTTGAAGATTCTTCCTAGTCAGATATATTCTTGTGCGGTGAATAGGGGGTGTTGAGTCCAGTTCACTGAAAAAGGAATAGGTCTTGTCTCTTACATATTGGGTTTATGGAACGGTATCGGAGCTAATTTGAAACCCTTGTTTTATGCATCACCCCACCTCACCTTTCCCGTTCAGCAGCCATAGTGTGTTTTCTAAACGTGTGACTCTGTTCTGTTTTGTAATTCAGTTCAAGTGTAGGCGGTTTTTACATTCCCTCTCTAAGTGATATCTTATGATAAGTGTCTTTTTCTGTGTGCCTTATTTCACTTCGAATCGTCGTACCTAAATCCACTCATCGTGCTGCTACTAGCCTTATGTTGTGGATTTCAAGGCTGAGTGATATTCCATTGTACATGAGGACCACCACTTCTTTATCCATTTTTCTCTTTCCTAGGATATTTAAGGTGTAATGAAGTGGGGGTTCTTGTCAACAGAGCAGCCCTAAACTTTGGGGTGCCTGTGTCTTGCTGATTTTTAGTTTTCCCAATTTATACGCCCATGAGTGGAAGTGCCCTATGCTCTCCAAGCTGTGTTTTTTAGATGTTTCAGAACACACCGTACACTTCTCCAGAGTGGCTGTTGGCAATTTACATCCCACCCATCAGCGTGGCAAGGCTCCCATTTCTCCATGGCCGGTCCTGCATTTCTGGTTTGGACACTTTTTTCCGCATGGCCCTTTTGCCCGCTGGGAAGCGAGACTTCTTTGGAGCGCTGATTGGCCTTTCCAGGTTGCTTGGTTGGCCAAAAAGGGCGTATGCGTTTTTTCCTGAATATATTCAGGAAAAAACGCATACGCCCTTTTTGGCCAAGGGCATCATTGTCCACGTTTTGCCGCTTTTCATGCGCTTTCAAGGCGATTCGAATCTACCTCCTGAAATCTGTTTCCTGCAATTCTGCCTTGCTTTCAAAGCCTCTTCGTTGCCTTCCCTTAATATATTTGTGGACGAGAGGTATCATTTAAAACACTGCAGGTTTGTGAATTGCAGTGCCCCTGAGCTCCATTTTTCAACTCGCTTTTTTGGGAGCTGGCCGCAAAAGCGAAAGATTGCTTCAGGCCCTCTTCTGGTTCTGGGGGGCAGGCTGAGCTTGTGCTTAATTCTTCTTCCTGATGGGAAAATAGAGTGACCTGTGCCTGTACCAACACCTAGAGCTAGTCTCTCATTGGTTCCCCCTCTTCCCGTTCATCCTCAGGACAAATTGCAACCTGTACGGAACAGGAGGTTAAAGGTGCTGATTCTCCAAGGAGGGAGATGGCTAGTAAATCAGCTGGAATGGCGAACCCGAGCAAAGGAGATGAGAAATGAGGTGCGTTTTAGAAACCTTTCCCGATCACACGGTGTACCATCTTCTGGGTTTCTCATGCCTGTTTTCGATGTAGGAAGATGCCCTTGAACCTGGAGATTTGGGACCCATGGGATGGGTACCATGCAGTATTACTTGAAAGGGTCTGCGTTGGCTCACCCAACCTCACCGAACCTCTCAGCCCCAAGAGTGTCCACCCTTATGTCTCAATCAGCTGTGGGTCTAGATATGGTCAATCCAGGTTGCATCACAGCCCCTGAACGAATTTTGTAAGAATTTCTCTCTCTTTCACTGCCTTTGTTTCACGGGTTTTGAAAAGTAATTTATTTTTATAATGGGGTTTAGCTGCTTTTCACGGCTGTGTTTATGCCGCTTTACACCCCCTTGACTCACTTACAGAGAGATATCAATACATAGGTTTGAAGATTCTTACTAGTCAGATATATTCTTGTGCGGTGAATAGGGGGTGTTGAGTCCAGTTCACTGAAAAAGGAATAGGTCTTGTCTCTTACATATTGGGTTTATGGAACGGTATCGGAGCTAATTTGAAACCCTTGTTTTATGCACCACCCCACCTCACCTTTCCCGTTCAGCAGCCATAGTGTGTTTTCTGAACGTGTGACTCTGTTCTGTTTTGTAATTCAGTTCAAGTGTAGCGGTTTTTACATTCCCTCTCTAAGTGATATCTTATGATAAGTTACTTTTTCTGTGTGACTTATTTCACTTAGAATCGTCGTACCTAAATCCACTCATTGTGCTGCTACTAGCCTTATGACGTGGATTTCATGGCTGAGTGATATTCCATTGTACATGAGGACCACCACTTCTTTATCCATTTTTCGCTTTCCTAGGATATTTAAGGTGTAATGAAGTGGGGGTTCTTGTCAACAGAGCAGCCCTAAACTTTGGGGTGCCTGTGTCTTGCTGATTTTTAGTTTTCCCAATTTATACGCCCATGAGTGGAAGTGCCCTATGCTCTCCAAGCTGTGTTTTTTAGATGTTTCAGAACACACCGTACACTTCTCCAGAATGGCTGTTGGCAATTTACATCCCACCCATCAGCGTAGCAAGGCTCCCATTTCTCCATGGCCGGTCCTGCATTTCTGGTTTGGACACTTTTTTCCGCATGGCCCTTTTGCCCGCTGGGAAGCGAGACTTCTTTGGAGCGCTGATTGGCCTTTCCAGGTTGCTTGGTTGGCCAAAAAGGGCGTATGCGTTTTTTCCTGAATATATTCAGGAAAAAACGCATACGCCCTTTTTGGCCAAGGGCATCATTGTCCACGTTTTGCCGCTTTTCATGTGCTTTCAAGGCGATTCGAATCTACCTCCTGAAATCTGTTTCCTGCAATTCTGCCTTGCTTTCAAAGCCTCTTCGTTGCCTTCCCTTAATATATTTGTGGACGAGAGGTATCATTTAAAACTCTGCAGGTTTGTGAATTGCAGTGCCCCTGAGCTCCATTTTTCAACTCGCTTTTTTGGGAGCTGGCCGCAAAAGCGCAGGATTGCTTCAGGCTCTCTTCTGGTTCTGGGGGGCAGGCTGAGCTTGTGCTTAATTCTTCTTCCTGATGGGAAAATAGAGTGACCTGTGCCTGTCCCAACACCTAGAGCTAGTCTCTCATTGGTTCCCCCTCTTCCCGTTCATCCTCAGGACAAATTGCAACCTGTACGGAACAGGAGGTTAAAGGTGCTGATTCTCCAAGGAGGGAGATGGCTAGTAAATCGGCTGGAATGGCGAACCCGAGCAAAGGAGATGAGAAATGAGGTGCGTTTTAGAAACCTTTCCCGATCACACGGTGTACCATCTTCTGGGTTTCTCATGCCTGTTTTCGACGTAGGAAGATGCCCTTGAACCTGGAGATTTGGGACCCATGGGATGGGTACCATGCAGTATTACTTGAAAGGGTCTGCGTTGGCTCACCCAACCTCACCGAACCTCTCAGCCCCAAGAGTGTCCACCCTTATGTCTCAATCAGCTGTGGGTCTAGATATGGTCAATCCAGGTTGCATCACAGCCCCTGAACGAATTTTGTAAGAATTTCTCTCTCTTTCACTGCCTTTGTTTCACGGGTTTTGAAAAGTAATTTATTTTTATAATGGGGTTTAGCTGCTTTTCACGGCTGTGTTTATGCCGCTTTACACCCCCTTGACTCACTTACAGAGAGATATCAATACATAGGTTTGAAGATTCTTCCTAGTCAGATATATTCTTGTGCGGTGAATAGGGGGTGTTGAGTCCAGTTCACTGAAAAAGGAATAGGTCTTGTCTCTTACATATTGGGTTTATGGAACGGTATCGGAGCTAATTTGAAACCCTTGTTTTATGCATCACCCCACCTCACCTTTCCCGTTCAGCAGCCATAGTGTGTTTTCTAAACGTGTGACTCTGTTCTGTTTTGTAATTCAGTTCAAGTGTAGGCGGTTTTTACATTCCCTCTCTAAGTGATATCTTATGATAAGTGTCTTTTTCTGTGTGCCTTATTTCACTTAGAATCGTCGTACCTAAATCCACTCATCGTGCTGCTACTAGCCTTATGTTGTGGATTTCATGGCTGAGTGATATTCCATTGTACATGAGGACCACCACTTCTTTATCCATTTTTCTCTTTCCTAGGATATTTAAGGTGTAATGAAGTGGGGGTTCTTGTCAACAGAGCAGCCCTAAACTTTGGGGTGCCTGTGTCTTGCTGATTTTTAGTTTTCCCAATTTATACGCCCATGAGTGGAAGTGCCCTATGCTCTCCAAGCTGTGTTTTTTAGATGTTTCAGAACACACCGTACACTTCTCCAGAGTGGCTGTTGGCAATTTACATCCCACCCATCAGCGTAGCAAGGCTCCCATTTCTCCATGGCCGGTCCTGCATTTCTGGTTTGGACACTTTTTTCCGCATGGCCCTTTTGCCCGCTGGGAAGCGAGACTTCTTTGGAGCGCTGATTGGCCTTTCCAGGTTGCTTGGTTGGCCAAAAAGGGCGTATGCGTTTTTTCCTGAATATATTCAGGATAAAACGCATACGCCCTTTTTGGCCAAGGGCATCATTGTCCACGTTTTGCCGCTTTTCATGTGCTTTCAAGGCGATTCGAATCTACCTCCTGAAATCTGTTTCCTGCAATTCTGCCTTGCTTTCAAAGCCTCTTCGTTGCCTTCCCTTAATATATTTGTGGACGAGAGGTATCATTTAAAACTCTGCAGGTTTGTGAATTGCAGTGCCCCTGAGCTCCATTTTTCAACTCGCTTTTTTGGGAGCTGGCCGCAAAAGCGCAGGATTGCTTCAGGCCCTCTTCTGGTTCTGGGGGGCAGGCTGAGCTTGTGCTTAATTCTTCTTCCTGATGGGAAAATAGAGTGACCTGTGCCTGTCCCAACACCTAGAGCTAGTCTCTCATTGGTTCCCCCTCTTCCCGTTCATCCTCAGGACAAATTGCAACCTGTACGGAACAGGAGGTTAAAGGTGCTGATTCTCCAAGGAGGGAGATGGCTAGTAAATCGGCTGGAATGGCGAACCCGAGCAAAGGAGATGAGAAATGAGGTGCGTTTTAGAAACCTTTCCCGATCACACGGTGTACCATCTTCTGGGTTTCTCATGCCTGTTTTCGACGTAGGAAGATGCCCTTGAACCTGGAGATTTGGGACCCATGGGATGGGTACCATGCAGTATTACTTGAAAGGGTCTGCGTTGGCTCACCCAACCTCACCGAACCTCTCAGCCCCAAGAGTGTCCACCCTTATGTCTCAATCAGCTGTGGGTCTAGATATGGTCAATCCAGGTTGCATCACAGCCCCTGAACGAATTTTGTAAGAATTTCTCTCTCTTTCACTGCCTTTGTTTCACGGGTTTTGAAAAGTAATTTATTTTTATAATGGGGTTTAGCTGCTTTTCACGGCTGTGTTTATGCCGCTTTACACCCCCTTGACTCACTTACAGAGAGATATCAATACATAGGTTTGAAGATTCTTCCTAGTCAGATATATTCTTGTGCGGTGAATAGGGGGTGTTGAGTCCAGTTCACTGAAAAAGGAATAGGTCTTGTCTCTTACATATTGGGTTTATGGAACGGTATCGGAGCTAATTTGAAACCCTTGTTTTATGCATCACCCCACCTCACCTTTCCCGTTCAGCAGCCATAGTGTGTTTTCTAAACGTGTGACTCTGTTCTGTTTTGTAATTCAGTTCAAGTGTAGGCGGTTTTTACATTCCCTCTCTAAGTGATATCTTATGATAAGTGTCTTTTTCTGTGTGCCTTATTTCACTTAGAATCGTCGTACCTAAATCCACTCATCGTGCTGCTACTAGCCTTATGTTGTGGATTTCATGGCTGAGTGATATTCCATTGTACATGAGGACCACCACTTCTTTATCCATTTTTCTCTTTCCTAGGATATTTAAGGTGTAATGAAGTGGGGGTTCTTGTCAACAGAGCAGCCCTAAACTTTGGGGTGCCTGTGTCTTGCTGATTTTTAGTTTTCCCAATTTATACGCCCATGAGTGGAAGTGCCCTATGCTCTCCAAGCTGTGTTTTTTAGATGTTTCAGAACACACCGTACACTTCTCCAGAGTGGCTGTTGGCAATTTACATCCCACCCATCAGCGTAGCAAGGCTCCCATTTCTCCATGGCCGGTCCTGCATTTCTGGTTTGGACACTTTTTTCCGCATGGCCCTTTTGCCCGCTGGGAAGCGAGACTTCTTTGGAGCGCTGATTGGCCTTTCCAGGTTGCTTGGTTGGCCAAAAAGGGCGTATGCGTTTTTTCCTGAATATATTCAGGAAAAAACGCATACGCCCTTTTTGGCCAAGGGCATCATTGTCCACGTTTTGCCGCTTTTCATGTGCTTTCAAGGCGATTCGAATCTACCTCCTGAAATCTGTTTCCTGCAATTCTGCCTTGCTTTCAAAGCCTCTTCGTTGCCTTCCCTTAATATATTTGTGGACGAGAGGTATCATTTAAAACTCTGCAGGTTTGTGAATTGCAGTGCCCCTGAGCTCCATTTTTCAACTCGCTTTTTTGGGAGCTGGCCGCAAAAGCGCAGGATTGCTTCCGGCCCTCTTCTGGTTCTGGGGGGCAGGCTGAGCTTGTGCTTAATTCTTCTTCCTGATGGGAAAATAGAGTGACCTGTGCCTGTCCCAACACCTAGAGCTAGTCTCTCATTGGTTCCCCCTCTTCCCGTTCATCCTCAGGACAAATTGCAACCTGTACGGAACAGGAGGTTAAAGGTGCTGATTCTCCAAGGAGGGAGATGGCTAGTAAATCGGCTGGAATGGCGAACCCGAGCAAAGGAGATGAGAAATGAGGTGCGTTTTAGAAACCTTTCCCGATCACACGGTGTACCATCTTCTGGGTTTCTCATGCCTGTTTTCGACGTAGGAAGATGCCCTTGAACCTGGAGATTTGGGACCCATGGGATGGGTACCATGCAGTATTACTTGAAAGGGTCTGCGTTGGCTCACCCAACCTCACCGAACCTCTCAGCCCCAAGAGTGTCCACCCTTATGTCTCAATCAGCTGTGGGTCTAGATATGGTCAATCCAGGTTGCATCACAGCCCCTGAACGAATTTTGTAAGAATTTCTCTCTCTTTCACTGCCTTTGTTTCACGGGTTTTGAAAAGTAATTTATTTTTATAATGGGGTTTAGCTGCTTTTCACGGCTGTGTTTATGCCACTTTACACCCCCTTGACTCACTTACAGAGAGATATCAATACATAGGTTTGAAGATTCTTCCTAGTCAGATATATTCTTGTGCGGTGAATAGGGGGTGTTGAGTCCAGTTCACTGAAAAAGGAATAGGTCTTGTCTCTTACATATTGGGTTTATGGAACGGTATCGGAGCTAATTTGAAACCCTTGTTTTATGCATCACCCCACCTCACCTTTCCCGTTCAGCAGCCATAGTGTGTTTTCTAAACGTGTGACTCTGTTCTGTTTTGTAATTCAGTTCAAGTGTAGGCGGTTTTTACATTCCCTCTCTAAGTGATATCTTATGATAAGTGTCTTTTTCTGTGTGCCTTATTTCACTTAGAATCGTCGTACCTAAATCCACTCATCGTGCTGCTACTAGCCTTATGTTGTGGATTTCATGGCTGAGTGATATTCCATTGTACATGAGGACCACCACTTCTTTATCCATTTTTCTCTTTCCTAGGATATTTAAGGTGTAATGAAGTGGGGGTTCTTGTCAACAGAGCAGCCCTAAACTTTGGGGTGCCTGTGTCTTGCTGATTTTTAGTTTTCCCAATTTATACGCCCATGAGTGGAAGTGCCCTATGCTCTCCAAGCTGTGTTTTTTAGATGTTTCAGAACACACCGTACACTTCTCCAGAGTGGCTGTTGGCAATTTACATCCCACCCATCAGCGTAGCAAGGCTCCCATTTCTCCATGGCCGGTCCTGCATTTCTGGTTTGGACACTTTTTTCCGCATGGCCCTTTTGCCCGCTGGGAAGCGAGACTTCTTTGGAGCGCTGATTGGCCTTTCCAGGTTGCTTGGTTGGCCAAAAAGGGCGTATGCGTTTTTTCCTGAATATATTCAGGAAAAAACGCATACGCCCTTTTTGGCCAAGGGCATCATTGTCCACGTTTTGCCGCTTTTCATGTGCTTTCAAGGCGATTCGAATCTACCTCCTGAAATCTGTTTCCTGCAATTCTGCCTTGCTTTCAAAGCCTCTTCGTTGCCTTCCCTTAATATATTTGTGGACGAGAGGTATCATTTAAAACTCTGCAGGTTTGTGAATTGCAGTGCCCCTGAGCTCCATTTTTCAACTCGCTTTTTTGGGAGCTGGCCGCCAAAGCGCAGGATTGCTTCAGGCCCTCTTCTGGTTCTGGGGGGCAGGCTGAGCTTGTGCTTAATTCTTCTTCCTGATGGGAAAATAGAGTGACCTGTGCCTGTCCCAACACCTAGAGCTAGTCTCTCATTGGTTCCCCCTCTTCCCGTTCATCCTCAGGACAAATTGCAACCTGTACGGAACAGGAGGTTAAAGGTGCTGATTCTCCAAGGAGGGAGATGGCTAGTAAATCGGCTGGAATGGCGAACCCGAGCAAAGGAGATGAGAAATGAGGTGCGTTTTAGAAACCTTTCCCGATCACACGGTGTACCATCTTCTGGGTTTCTCATGCCTGTTTTCGACGTAGGAAGATGCCCTTGAACCTGGAGATTTGGGACCCATGGGATGGGTACCATGCAGTATTACTTGAAAGGGTCTGCGTTGGCTCACCCAACCTCACCGAACCTCTCAACCCCAAGAGTGTCCACCCTTATGTCTCAATCAGCTGTGGGTCTAGATATGGTCAATCCAGGTTGCATCACAGCCCCTGAACGAATTTTGTAAGAATTTCTCTCTCTTTCACTGCCTTTGTTTCACGGGTTTTGAAA
Source organism: Balaenoptera acutorostrata (assembly GCF_949987535.1). NCBI lineage: Eukaryota > Metazoa > Chordata > Mammalia > Artiodactyla > Balaenopteridae > Balaenoptera > Balaenoptera acutorostrata. The sequence goes on along the minus strand of NW_026646791.1, from coordinate 174,243 downwards.
AGTAATTTATTTTTATAATGGGGTTTAGCTGCTTTTCACGGCTGTGTTTATGCCGCTTTACACCCCCTTGACTCACTTACAGAGAGATATCAATACATAGGTTTGAAGATTCTTCCTAGTCAGATATATTCTTGTGCGGTGAATAGGGGGTGTTGAGTCCAGTTCACTGAAAAAGGAATAGGTCTTGTCTCTTACATATTGGGTTTATGGAACGGTATCGGAGCTAATTTGAAACCCTTGTTTTATGCATCACCCCACCTCACCTTTCCCGTTCAGCAGCCATAGTGTGTTTTCTAAACGTGTGACTCTGTTCTGTTTTGTAATTCAGTTCAAGTGTAGCGGTTTTTACATTCCCTCTCTAAGTGATATCTTATGATAAGTGTCTTTTTCTGTGTGACTTATTTCACTTAGAATCGTCGTACTTAAATCCACTCATCGTGCTGCTACTAGCCTTATGACGTGGATTTCATGGCTGAGTGATATTCCATTGTACATGAGGACCACAACTTCTTTATCCATTTTTCGCTTTCCTAGGATATTTAAGGTGTAATGAAGTGGGGGTTCTTGTCAACAGAGCAGCCCTAAATTTTGGGGTGCCTGTGTCTTGCTGATTTTTAGTTTTCCCAATTTATACGCCCATGAGTGGAAGTGCCCTTTGCTCTCCAAGCTGTGTTTTTTAGATGTTTCAGAACACACCGTACACTTCTCCAGAGTGGCTGTTGGCAATTTACATCCCACCCATCAGCGTAGCAAGGCTCCCATTTCTCCATGGCCGGTCCTGCATTTCTGGTTTGGACACTTTTTTCCGCATGGCCCTTTTGCCCGCTGGGAAGCGAGACTTCTTTGGAGCGCTGATTGGCCTTTCCAGGTTGCTTGGTTGGCCAAAAAGGGCGTATGCGTTTTTTCCTGAATATATTCAGGAAAAAACGCATACGCCCTTTTTGGCCAAGGGCATCATTGTCCACGTTTTGCCGCTTTTCATGTGCTTTCAAGGCGATTCGAATCTACCTCCTGAAATCTGTTTCCTGCAATTCTGCCTTGCTTTCAAAGCCTCTTCGTTGCCTTCCCTTAATATATTTGTGGACGAGAGGTATCATTTAAAACTCTGCAGGTTTGTGAATTGCAGTGCCCCTGAGCTCCATTTTTCAACTCGCTTTTTTGGGAGCTGGCCGCCAAAGCGCAGGATTGCTTCAGGCCCTCTTCTGGTTCTGGGGGGCAGGCTGAGCTTGTGCTTAATTCTTCTTCCTGATGGGAAAATAGAGTGACCTGTGCCTGTCCCAACACCTAGAGCTAGTCTCTCATTGGTTCCCCCTCTTCCCGTTCATCCTCAGGACAAATTGCAACCTGTACGGAACAGGAGGTTAAAGGTGCTGATTCTCCAAGGAGGGAGATGGCTAGTAAATCGGCTGGAATGGCGAACCCGAGCAAAGGAGATGAGAAATGAGGTGCGTTTTAGAAACCTTTCCCGATCACACGGTGTACCATCTTCTGGGTTTCTCATGCCTGTTTTCGACGTAGGAAGATGCCCTTGAACCTGGAGATTTGGGACCCATGGGATGGGTACCATGCAGTATTACTTGAAAGGGTCTGCGTTGGCTCACCCAACCTCACCGAACCTCTCAACCCCAAGAGTGTCCACCCTTATGTCTCAATCAGCTGTGGGTCTAGATATGGTCAATCCAGGTTGCATCACAGCCCCTGAACGAATTTTGTAAGAATTTCTCTCTCTTTCACTGCCTTTGTTTCACGGGTTTTGAAAAGTAATTTATTTTTATAATGGGGTTTAGCTGCTTTTCACGGCTGTGTTTATGCCGCTTTACACCCCCTTGACTCACTTACAGAGAGATATCAATACATAGGTTTGAAGATTCTTCCTAGTCAGATATATTCTTGTGCGGTGAAAGGGGGTGTTGAGTCCAGTTCACTGAAAAAGGAATAGGTCTTGTCTCTTACATATTGGGTTTATGGAACGGTATCGGAGCTAATTTGAAACCCTTGTTTTATGCATCACCCCACCTCACCTTTCCCGTTCAGCAGCCATAGTGTGTTTTCTAAACGTGTGACTCTGTTCTGTTTTGTAATTCAGTTGAAGTGTAGCGGTTTTTACATTCCCTCTCTAAGTGATATCTTATGATAAGTGTCTTTTTCTGTGTGACTTATTTCACTTAGAATCGTCGTACTTAAATCCACTCATCGTGCTGCTACTAGCCTTATGACGTGGATTTCATGGCTGAGTGATATTCCATTGTACATGAGGACCACAACTTCTTTATCCATTTTTCGCTTTCCTAGGATATTTAAGGTGTAATGAAGTGGGGGTTCTTGTCAACAGAGCAGCCCTAAATTTTGGGGTGCCTGTGTCTTGCTGATTTTTAGTTTTCCCAATTTATACGCCCATGAGTGGAAGTGCCCTTTGCTCTCCAAGCTGTGTTTTTTAGATGTTTCAGAACACACCGTACACTTCTCCAGAGTGGCTGTTGGCAATTTACATCCCACCCATCAGCGTAGCAAGGCTCCCATTTCTCCATGGCCGGTCCTGCATTTCTGGTTTGGACACTTTTTTCCGCATGGCCCTTTTGCCCGCTGGGAAGCGAGACTTCTTTGGAGCGCTGATTGGCCTTTCCAGGTTGCTTGGTTGGCCAAAAAGGGCGTATGCGTTTTTTCCTGAATATATTCAGGAAAAAACGCATACGCCCTTTTTGGCCAAGGGCATCATTGTCCACGTTTTGCCGCTTTTCATGTGCTTTCAAGGCGATTCGAATCTACCTCCTGAAATCTGTTTCCTGCAATTCTGCCTTGCTTTCAAAGCCTCTTCGTTGCCTTCCCTTAATATATTTGTGGACGAGAAGTATCATTTAAAACTCTGCAGGTTTGTGAATTGCAGTGCCCCTGAGCTCCATTTTTCAACTCGCTTTTTTGGGAGCTGGCCGCAAAAGCGCAGGATTGCTTCCGGCCCTCTTCTGGTTCTGGGGGGCAGGCTGAGCTTGTGCTTAATTCTTCTTCCTGATGGGAAAATAGAGTGACCTGTGCCTGTCCCAACACCTAGAGCTAGTCTCTCATTGGTTCCCCCTCTTCCCGTTCATCCTCAGGACAAATTGCAACCTGTACGGAACAGGAGGTTAAAGGTGCTGATTCTCCAAGGAGGGAGATGGCTAGTAAATCGGCTGGAATGGCGAACCCGAGCAAAGGAGATGAGAAATGAGGTGCGTTTTAGAAACCTTTCCCGATCACACGGTGTACCATCTTCTCGGTTTCTCATGCCTGTTTTCGACGTAGGAAGATGCCCTTGAACCTGGAGATTTGGGACCCATGGGATGGGTACCATGCAGTATTACTTGAAAGGGTCTGCGTTGGCTCACCCAACCTCACCGAACCTCTCAGCCCCAAGAGTGTCCACCCTTATGTCTCAATCAGCTGTGGGTCTAGATATGGTCAATCCAGGTTGCATCACAGCCCCTGAACGAATTTTGTAAGAATTTCTCTCTCTTTCACTGCCTTTGTTTCACGGGTTTTGAAAAGTAATTTATTTTTATAATGGGGTTTAGCTGCTTTTCACGGCTGTGTTTATGCCGCTTTACACCCCCTTGACTCACTTACAGAGAGATATCAATACATAGGTTTGAAGATTCTTACTAGTCAGATATATTCTTGTGCGGTGAATAGGGGGTGTTGAGTCCAGTTCACTGAAAAAGGAATAGGTCTTGTCTCTTACATATTGGGTTTATGGAACGGTATCGGAGCTAATTTGAAACCCTTGTTTTATGCATCACCCCACCTCACCTTTCCCGTTCAGCAGCCATAGTGTGTTTTCTAAACGTGTGACTCTGTTCTGTTTTGTAATTCAGTTCAAGTGTAGGCGGTTTTTACATTCCCTCTCTAAGTGATATCTTATGATAAGTGTCTTTTTCTGTGTGCCTTATTTCACTTAGAATCGTCGTACCTAAATCCACTCATCGTGCTGCTACTAGCCTTATGTTGTGGATTTCATGGCTGAGTGATATTCCATTGTACATGAGGACCACCACTTCTTTATCAATTTTTCTCTTTCCTAGGATATTTAAGGTGTAATGAAGTGGGGGTTCTTGTCAACAGAGCAGCCCTAAACTTTGGGGTGCCTGTGTCTTGCTGATTTTTAGTTTTCCCAATTTATACGCCCATGAGTGGAAGTGCCCTATGCTCTCCAAGCTGTGTTTTTTAGATGTTTCAGAACACACCGTACACTTCTCCAGAGTGGCTGTTGGCAATTTACATCCCACCCATCAGCGTAGCAAGGCTCCCATTTCTCCATGGCCGGTCCTGCATTTCTGGTTTGGACACTTTTTTCCGCATGGCCCTTTTGCCCGCTGGGAAGCGAGACTTCTTTGGAGCGCTGATTGGCCTTTCCAGGTTGCTTGGTTGGCCAAAAAGGGCGTATGCGTTTTTTCCTGAATATATTCAGGAAAAAACGCATACGCCCTTTTTGGCCAAGGGCATCATTGTCCACGTTTTGCCGCTTTTCATGTGCTTTCAAGGCGATTCGAATCTACCTCCTGAAATCTGTTTCCTGCAATTCTGCCTTGCTTTCAAAGCCTCTTCGTTGCCTTCCCTTAATATATTTGTGGACGAGAGGTATCATTTAAAACTCTGCAGGTTTGTGAATTGCAGTGCCCCTGAGCTCCATTTTTCAACTCGCTTTTTTGGGAGCTGGCCGCAAAAGCGCAGGATTGCTTCAGGCCCTCTTCTGGTTCTGGGGGGCAGGCTGAGCTTGTGCTTAATTCTTCTTCCTGATGGGAAAATAGAGTGACCTGTGCCTGTCCCAACACCTAGAGCTAGTCTCTCATTGGTTCCCCCTCTTCCCGTTCATCCTCAGGACAAATTGCAACCTGTACGGAACAGGAGGTTAAAGGTGCTGATTCTCCAAGGAGGGAGATGGCTAGTAAATCGGCTGGAATGGCGAACCCGAGCAAAGGAGATGAGAAATGAGGTGCGTTTTAGAAACCTTTCCCGATCACACGGTGTACCATCTTCTGGGTTTCTCATGCCTGTTTTCGACGTAGGAAGATGCCCTTGAACCTGGAGATTTGGGACCCATGGGATGGGTACCATGCAGTATTACTTGAAAGGGTCTGCGTTGGCTCACCCAACCTCACCGAACCTCTCAGCCCCAAGAGTGTCCACCCTTATGTCGCAATCAGCTGTGGGTCTAGATATGGTCAATCCAGGTTGCATCACAGCCCCTGAACGAATTTTGTAAGAATTTCTCTCTCTTTCACTGCCTTTGTTTCACGGGTTTTGAAAAGTAATTTATTTTTATAATGGGGTTTAGCTGCTTTTCACGGCTGTGTTTATGCCGCTTTACACCCCCTTGACTCACTTACAGAGAGATATCAATACATAGGTTTGAAGATTCTTCCTAGTCAGATATATTCTTGTGCGGTGAATAGGGGGTGTTGAGTCCAGTTCACTGAAAAAGGAATAGGTCTTGTCTCTTACATATTGGGTTTATGGAACGGTATCGGAGCTAATTTGAAACCCTTGTTTTATGCATCACCCCACCTCACCTTTCCCGTTCAGCAGCCATAGTGTGTTTTCTAAACGTGTGACTCTGTTCTGTTTTGTAATTCAGTTCAAGTGTAGTCGGTTTTTACATTCCCTCTCTAAGTGATATCTTATGATAAGTGTCTTTTTCTGTGTGCCTTATTTCACTTAGAATCGTCGTACCTAAATCCACTCATCGTGCTGCTACTAGCCTTATGTTGTGGATTTCATGGCTGAGTGATATTCCATTGTACATGAGGACCACCACTTCTTTATCCATTTTTCTCTTTCCTAGGATATTTAAGGTGTAATGAAGTGGGGGTTCTTGTCAACAGAGCAGCCCTAAACTTTGGGGTGCCTGTGTCTTGCTGATTTTTAGTTTTCCCAATTTATACGCCCATGAGTGGAAGTGCCCTATGCTCTCCAAGCTGTGTTTTTTAGATGTTTCAGAACACACCGTACACTTCTCCAGAGTGGCTGTTGGCAATTTACATCCCACCCATCAGCGTAGCAAGGCTCCCATTTCTCCATGGCCGGTCCTGCATTTCTGGTTTGGACACTTTTTTCCGCATGGCCCTTTTGCCCGCTGGGAAGCGAGACTTCTTTGGAGCGCTGATTGGCCTTTCCAGGTTGCTTGGTTGGCCAAAAAGGGCGTATGCGTTTTTTCCTGAATATATTCAGGAAAAAACGCATACGCCCTTTTTGGCCAAGGGCATCATTGTCCACGTTTTGCCGCTTTTCATGTGCTTTCAAGGCGATTCGAATCTACCTCCTGAAATCTGTTTCCTGCAATTCTGCCTTGCTTTCAAAGCCTCTTCGTTGCCTTCCCTTAATATATTTGTGGACGAGAGGTATCATTTAAAACTCTGCAGGTTTGTGAATTGCAGTGCCCCTGAGCTCCATTTTTCAACTCGCTTTTTTGGGAGCTGGCCGCCAAAGCGCAGGATTGCTTCAGGCCCTCTTCTGGTTCTGGGGGGCAGGCTGAGCTTGTGCTTAATTCTTCTTCCTGATGGGAAAATAGAGTGACCTGTGCCTGTCCCAACACCTAGAGCTAGTCTCTCATTGGTTCCCCCTCTTCCCGTTCATCCTCAGGACAAATTGCAACCTGTACGGAACAGGAGGTTAAAGGTGCTGATTCTCCAAGGAGGGAGATGGCTAGTAAATCGGCTGGAATGGCGAACCCGAGCAAAGGAGATGAGAAATGAGGTGCGTTTTAGAAACCTTTCCCGATCACACGGTGTACCATCTTCTGGGTTTCTCATGCCTGTTTTCGACGTAGGAAGATGCCCTTGAACCTGGAGATTTGGGACCCATGGGATGGGTACCATGCAGTATTACTTGAAAGGGTCTGCGTTGGCTCACCCAACCTCACCGAACCTCTCAGCCCCAAGAGTGTCCACCCTTATGTCTCAATCAGCTGTGGGTCTAGATATGGTCAATCCAGGTTGCATCACAGCCCCTGAACGAATTTTGTAAGAATTTCTCTCTCTTTCACTGCCTTTGTTTCACGGGTTTTGAAAAGTAATTTATTTTTATAATGGGGTTTAGCTGCTTTTCACGGCTGTGTTTATGCCGCTTTACACCCCCTTGACTCACTTACAGAGAGATATCAATACATAGGTTTGAAGATTCTTACTAGTCAGATATATTCTTGTGCGGTGAATAGGGGGTGTTGAGTCCAGTTCACTGAAAAAGGAATAGGTCTTGTCTCTTACATATTGGGTTTATGGAACGGTATCGGAGCTAATTTGAAACCCTTGTTTTATGCATCACCCCACCTCACCTTTCCCGTTCAGCAGCCATAGTGTGTTTTCTAAACGTGTGACTCTGTTCTGTTTTGTAATTCAGTTCAAGTGTAGCGGTTTTTACATTCCCTCTCTAAGTGATATCTTATGATAAGTGTCTTTTTCTGTGTGACTTATTTCACTTAGAATCGTCGTACCTAAATCCACTCATCGTGCTGCTACTAGCCTTATGACGTGGATTTCATGGCTGAGTGATATTCCATTGTACATGAGGACCACCACTTCTTTATCCATTTTTCGCTTTCCTAGGATATTTAATGTGTAATGAAGTGGGGGTTCTTGTCAACAGAGCAGCCCTAAACTTTGGGGTGCCTGTGTCTTGCTGATTTTTAGTTTTCCCAATTTATACGCCCATGAGTGGAAGTGCCCTATGCTCTCCAAGCTGTGTTTTTTAGATGTTTCAGAACACACCGTACACTTCTCCAGAGTGGCTGTTGGCCATTTACATCCCACCCATCAGCGTAGCAAGGCTCCCATTTCTCCATGGCCGGTCCTGCATTTCTGGTTTGGACACTTTTTTCCCCATGGCCCTTTTGCCCGCTGGGAAGCGAGACTTCTTTGGAGCGCTGATTGGCCTTTCCAGGTTGCTTGGTTGGCCAAAAAGGGCGTATGCGTTTTTTCCTGAATATATTCAGGAAAAAACGCATACGCCCTTTTTGGCCAAGGGCATCATTGTCCACGTTTTGCCGCTTTTCATGTGCTTTCAAGGCGATTCGAATCTACCTCCTGAAATCTGTTTCCTGCAATTCTGCCTGGCTTTCAAAGCCTCTTCGTTGCCTTCCCTTAATATATTTGTGGACGAGAGGTATCATTTAAAACTCTGCAGGTTTGTGAATTGCAGTGCCCCTGAGCTCCATTTTTCAACTCGCTTTTTTGGGAGCTGGCCGCAAAAGCGCAGGATTGCTTCAGGCCCTCTTCTGGTTCTGGGGGGCAGGCTGAGCTTGTGCTTAATTCTTCTTCCTGATGGGAAAATAGAGTGACCTGTGCCTGTCCCAACACCTAGAGCTAGTCTCTCATTGGTTCCCCCTCTTCCCGTTCATCCTCAGGACAAATTGCAACCTGTACGGAACAGGAGGTTAAAGGTGCTGATTCTCCAAGGAGGGAGATGGCTAGTAAATCGGCTGGAATGGCGAACCCGAGCAAAGGAGATGAGAAATGAGGTCCGTTTTAGAAACCTTTCCCGATCACACGGTGTACCATCTTCTGGGTTTCTCATGCCTGTTTTCGACGTAGGAAGATGCCCTTGAACCTGGAGATTTGGGACCCATGGGATGGGTACCATGCAGTATTACTTGAAAGGGTCTGCGTTGGCTCACCCAACCTCACCGAACCTCTCAGCCCCAAGAGTGTCCACCCTTATGTCGCAATCAGCTGTGGGTCTAGATATGGTCAATCCAGGTTGCATCACAGCCCGTAAACGAATTTTGTAAGAATTTCTCTCTCTTTCACTGCCTTTGTTTCACGGGTTTTGAAAAGTAATTTATTTTTATAATGGGGTTTAGCTGCTTTTCACGGCTGTGTTTATGCCGCTTTACACCCCCTTGACTCACTTACAGAGAGATATCAATACATAGGTTTGAAGATTCTTCCTAGTCAGATATATTCTTGTGCGGTGAATAGGGGGTGTTGAGTCCAGTTCACTGAAAAAGGAATAGGTCTTGTCTCTTACATATTGGGTTTATGGAATGGTATCGGAGCTAATTTGAAACCCTTGTTTTATGCATCACCCCACCTCACCTTTCCCGTTCAGCAGCCATAGTGTGTTTTCTGAACGTGTGACTCTGTTCTGTTTTGTAATTCAGTTCAAGTGTAGCGGTTTTTACATTCCCTCTCTAAGTGATATCTTATGATAAGTGTCTTTTTCTGTGTGACTTATTTCACTTAGAATCGTCGTACCTAAATCCACTCATCGTGCTGCTACTAGCCTTATGACGTGGATTTCATGGCTGAGTGATATTCCATTGTACATGAGGACCACCACTTCTTTATCCATTTTTCGCTTTCCTAGGATATTTAAGGTGTAATGAAGTGGGGGTTCTTGTCAACAGAGCAGCCCTAAACTTTGGGGTGCCTGTGTCTTGCTGATTTTTAGTTTTCCCAATTTATACGCCCATGAGTGGAAGTGCCCTATGCTCTCCAAGCTGTGTTTTTTAGATGTTTCAGAACACACCGTACACTTCTCCAGAGTGGCTGTTGGCAATTTACATCCCACCCATCAGCGTAGCAAGGCTCCCATTTCTCCATGGCCGGTCCTGCATTTCTGGTTTGGACACTTTTTTCCGCATGGCCCTTTTGCCCGCTGGGAAGCGAGACTTCTTTGGAGCGCTGATTGGCCTTTCCAGGTTGCTTGGTTGGCCAAAAAGGGCGTATGCGTTTTTTCCTGAATATATTCAGGAAAAAACGCATACGCCCTTTTTGGCCAAGGGCATCATTGTCCACGTTTTGCCGCTTTTCATGTGCTTTCAAGGCGATTCGAATCTACCTCCTGAAATCTGTTTCCTGCAATTCTGCCTTGCTTTCAAAGCCTCTTCGTTGCCTTCCCTTAATATATTTGTGGACGAGAGGTATCATTTAAAACTCTGCAGGTTTGTGAATTGCAGTGCCCCTGAGCTCCATTTTTCAACTCGCTTTTTTGGGAGCTGGCCGCAAAAGCGCAGGATTGCTTCCGGCCCTCTTCTGGTTCTGGGGGGCAGGCTGAGCTTGTGCTTAATTCTTCTTCCTGATGGGAAAATAGAGTGACCTGTGCCTGTCCCAACCCCTAGAGCTAGTCTCTCATTGGTTCCCCCTCTTCCCGTTCATCCTCAGGACAAATTGCAACCTGTACGGAACAGGAGGTTAAAGGTGCTGATTCTCCAAGGAGGGAGATGGCTAGTAAATCAGCTGGAATGGCGAACCCGAGCAAAGGAGATGAGAAATGAGGTGCGTTTTAGAAACCTTTCTCGATCACACGGTGTACCATCTTCTGGGTTTCTCATGCCTGTTTTCGACGTAGGAAGATGCCCTTGAACCTGGAGATTTGGGACCCATGGGATGGGTACCATGCAGTATTACTTGAAAGGGTCTGCGTTGGCTCACCCAACCTCACCGAACCTCTCAGCCCCAAGAGTGTCCACCCTTATGTCTCAATCAGCTGTGGGTCTAGATATGGTCAATCCAGGTTGCATCACAGCCCCTGAACGAATTTTGTAAGAATTTCTCTCTCTTTCACTGCCTTTGTTTCACGGGTTTTGAAAAGTAATTTATTTTTATAATGGGGTTTAGCTGCTTTTCACGGCTGTGTTTATGCCGCTTTACACCCCCTTGACTCACTTACAGAGAGATATCAATACATAGGTTTGAAGATTCTTACTAGTCAGATATATTCTTGTGCGGTGAATAGGGGGTGTTGAGTCCAGTTCACTGAAAAAGGAATAGGTCTTGTCTCTTACATATTGGGTTTATGGAACGGTATCGGAGCTAATTTGAAACCCTTGTTTTATGCATCACCCCACCTCACCTTTCCCGTTCAGCAGCCATAGTGTGTTTTCTGAACGTGTGACTCTGTTCTGTTTTGTAATTCAGTTCAAGTGTAGCGGTTTTTACATTCCCTCTCTAAGTGATATCTTATGATAAGTTACTTTTTCTGTGTGACTTATTTCACTTAGAATCGTCGTACCTAAATCCACTCATTGTGCTGCTACTAGCCTTATGACGTGGATTTCATGGCTGAGTGATATTCCATTGTACATGAGGACCACCACTTCTTTATCCATTTTTCGCTTTCCTAGGATATTTAAGGTGTAATGAAGTGGGGGTTCTTGTCAACAGAGCAGCCCTAAACTTTGGGGTGCCTGTGTCTTGCTGATTTTTAGTTTTCCCAATTTATACGCCCATGAGTGGAAGTGCCCTATGCTCTCCAAGCTGTGTTTTTTAGATGTTTCAGAACACACCGTACACTTCTACAGAATGGCTGTTGGCAATTTACATCCCACCCATCAGCGTAGCAAGGCTCCCGTTTCTCCATGGCCGGTCCTGCATTTCTGGTTTGGACACTTTTTTCCGCATGGCCCTTTTGCCCGCTGGGAAGCGAGACTTCTTTGGAGCGCTGATTGGCCTTTCCAGGTTGCTTGGTTGGCCAAAAAGGGCGTATGCGTTTTTTCCTGAATATATTCAGGAAAAAACGCATACGCCCTTTTTGGCCAAGGGCATCATTGTCCACGTTTTGCCGCTTTTCATGTGCTTTCAAGGCGATTCGAATCTACCTCCTGAAATCTGTTTCCTGCAATTCTGCCTTGCTTTCAAAGCCTCTTCGTTGCCTTCCCTTAATATATTTGTGGACGAGAGGTATCATTTAAAACTCTGCAGGTTTGTGAATTGCAGTGCCCCTGAGCTCCATTTTTCAACTCGCTTTTTTGGGAGCTGGCCGCAAAAGCGCAGGATTGCTTCAGGCCCTCTTCTGGTTCTGGGGGGCAGGCTGAGCTTGTGCTTAATTCTTCTTCCTGATGGGAAAATAGAGTGACCTGTGCCTGTCCCAACACCTAGAGCTAGTCTCTCATTGGTTCCCCCTCTTCCCGTTCATCCTCAGGACAAATTGCAACCTGTACGGAACAGGAGGTTAAAGGTGCTGATTCTCCAAGGAGGGAGATGGCTAGTAAATCGGCTGGAATGGCGAACCCGAGCAAAGGAGATGAGAAATGAGGTGCGTTTTAGAAACCTTTCCCGATCACACGGTGTACCATCTTCTGGGTTTCTCATGCCTGTTTTCGACGTAGGAAGATGCCCTTGAACCTGGAGATTTGGGACCCATGGGATGGGTACCATGCAGTATTACTTGAAAGGGTCTGCGTTGGCTCACCCAACCTCACCGAACCTCTCAGCCCCAAGAGTGTCCACCCTTATGTCGCAATCAGCTGTGGGTCTAGATATGGTCAATCCAGGTTGCATCACAGCCCCTGAACGAATTTTGTAAGAATTTCTCTCTCTTTCACTGCCTTTGTTTCACGGGTTTTGAAAAGTAATTTATTTTTATAATGGGGTTTAGCTGCTTTTCACGGCTGTGTTTATGCCGCTTTACACCCCCTTGACTCACTTACAGAGAGATATCAATACATAGGTTTGAAGATTCTTCCTAGTCAGATATATTCTTGTGCGGTGAATAGGGGGTGTTGAGTCCAGTTCACTGAAAAAGGAATAGGTCTTGTCTCTTACATATTGGGTTTATGGAACGGTATCGGAGCTAATTTGAAACCCTTGTTTTATGCATCACCCCACCTCACCTTTCCCGTTCAGCAGCCATAGTGTGTTTTCTGAACGTGTGACTCTGTTCTGTTTTGTAATTCAGTTCAAGTGTAGCGGTTTTTACATTCCCTCTCTAAGTGATATCTTATGATAAGTGTCTTTTTCTGTGTGACTTATTTCACTTAGAATCGTCGTACCTAAATCCACTCATCGTGCTGCTACTAGCCTTATGACGTGGATTTCATGGCTGAGTGATATTCCATTGTACATGAGGACCACCACTGCTTTATCCATTTTTCTCTTTCCTAGGATATTTAAGGTGTAATGAAGTGGGGGTTCTTGTCAACAGAGCAGCCCTAAACTTTGGGGTGCCTGTGTCTTGCTGATTTTTAGTTTTCCCAATTTATACGCCCATGAGTGGAAGTGCCCTATGCTCTCCAAGCTGTGTTTTTTAGATGTTTCAGAACACACCGTACACTTCTCCAGAGTGGCTGTTGGCAATTTACATCCCACCCATCAGCGTAGCAAGGCTCCCATTTCTCCATGGCCGGTCCTGCATTTCTGGTTTGGACACTTTTTTCCGCATGGCCCTTTTGCCCGCTGGGAAGCGAGACTTCTTTGGAGCGCTGATTGGCCTTTCCAGGTTGCTTGGTTGGCCAAAAAGGGCGTATGCGTTTTTTCCTGAATATATTCAGAAAAAAACGCATACGCCCTTTTTGGCCAAGGGCATCATTGTCCACGTTTTGCCGCTTTTCATGTGCTTTCAAGGCGATTCGAATCTACCTCCTGAAATCTGTTTCCTGCAATTCTGCCTTGCTTTCAAAGCCTCTTCGTTGCCTTCCCTTAATATATTTGTGGACGAGAGGTATCATTTAAAACTCTGCAGGTTTGTGAATTGCAGTGCCCCTGAGCTCCATTTTTCAACTCGCTTTTTTGGGAGCTGGCCGCAAAAGCGCAGGATTGCTTCAGGCCCTCTTCTGGTTCTGGGGGGCAGGCTGAGCTTGTGCTTAATTCTTCTTCCTGATGGGAAAATAGAGTGACCTGTGCCTGTCCCAACCCCTAGAGCTAGTCTCTCATTGGTTCCCCCTCTTCCCGTTCATCCTCAGGACAAATTGCAACCTGTACGGAACAGGAGGTTAAAGGTGCTGATTCTCCAAGGAGGGAGATGGCTAGTAAATCAGCTGGAATGGCGAACCCGAGCAAAGGAGATGAGAAATGAGGTGCGTTTTAGAAACCTTTCTCGATCACACGGTGTACCATCTTCTGGGTTTCTCATGCCTGTTTTCGACGTAGGAAGATGCCCTTGAACCTGGAGATTTGGGACCCATGGGATGGGTACCATGCAGTATTACTTGAAAGGGTCTGCGTTGGCTCACCCAACCTCACCGAACCTCTCAGCCCCAAGAGTGTCCACCCTTATGTCTCAATCAGCTGTGGGTCTAGATATGGTCAATCCAGGTTGCATCACAGCCCCTGAACGAATTTTGTAAGAATTTCTCTCTCTTTCACTGCCTTTGTTTCACGGGTTTTGAAAAGTAATTTATTTTTATAATGGGGTTTAGCTGCTTTTCACGGCTGTGTTTATGCCGCTTTACACCCCCTTGACTCACTTACAGAGAGATATCAATACATAGGTTTGAAGATTCTTACTAGTCAGATATATTCTTGTGCGGTGAATAGGGGGTGTTGAGTCCAGTTCACTGAAAAAGGAATAGGTCTTGTCTCTTACATATTGGGTTTATGGAACGGTATCGGAGCTAATTTGAAACCCTTGTTTTATGCATCACCCCACCTCACCTTTCCCGTTCAGCAGCCATAGTGTGTTTTCTGAACGTGTGACTCTGTTCTGTTTTGTAATTCAGTTCAAGTGTAGCGGTTTTTACATTCCCTCTCTAAGTGATATCTTATGATAAGTTACTTTTTCTGTGTGACTTATTTCACTTAGAATCGTCGTACCTAAATCCACTCATTGTGCTGCTACTAGCCTTATGACGTGGATTTCATGGCTGAGTGATATTCCATTGTACATGAGGACCACCACTTCTTTATCCATTTTTCGCTTTCCTAGGATATTTAAGGTGTAATGAAGTGGGGGTTCTTGTCAACAGAGCAGCCCTAAACTTTGGGGTGCCTGTGTCTTGCTGATTTTTAGTTTTCCCAATTTATACGCCCATGAGTGGAAGTGCCCTATGCTCTCCAAGCTGTGTTTTTTAGATGTTTCAGAACACACCGTACACTTCTCCAGAGTGGCTGTTGGCAATTTACATCCCACCCATCAGCGTAGCAAGGCTCCCATTTCTCCATGGCCGGTCCTGCATTTCTGGTTTGGACACTTTTTTCCGCATGGCCCTTTTGCCCGCTGGGAAGCGAGACTTCTTTGGAGCGCTGATTGGCCTTTCCAGGTTGCTTGGTTGGCCAAAAAGGGCGTATGCGTTTTTTCCTGAATATATTCAGGAAAAAACGCATACGCCCTTTTTGGCCAAGGGCATCATTGTCCACGTTTTGCCGCTTTTCATGTGCTTTCAAGGCGATTCGAATCTACCTCCTGAAATCTGTTTCCTGCAATTCTGCCTTGCTTTCAAAGCCTCTTCGTTGCCTTCCCTTAATATATTTGTGGACGAGAGGTATCATTTAAAACTCTGCAGGTTTGTGAATTGCAGTGCCCCTGAGCTCCATTTTTCAACTCGCTTTTTTGGGAGCTGGCCGCCAAAGCGCAGGATTGCTTCCGGCCCTCTTCTGGTTCTGGGGGGCAGGCTGAGCTTGTGCTTAATTCTTCTTCCTGATGGGAAAATAGAGTGACCTGTGCCTGTCCCAACACCTAGAGCTAGTCTCTCATTGGTTCCCCCTCTTCCCGTTCATCCTCAGGACAAATTGCAACCTGTACGGAACAGGAGGTTAAAGGTGCTGATTCTCCAAGGAGGGAGATGGCTAGTAAATCGGCTGGAATGGCGAACCCGAGCAAAGGAGATGAGAAATGAGGTGCGTTTTAGAAACCTTTCCCGATCACACGGTGTACCATCTTCTGGGTTTCTCATGCCTGTTTTCGACGTAGGAAGATGCCCTTGAACCTGGAGATTTGGGACCCATGGGATGGGTACCATGCAGTATTACTTGAAAGGGTCTGCGTTGGCTCACCCAACCTCACCGAACCTCTCAACCCCAAGAGTGTCCACCCTTATGTCTCAATCAGCTGTGGGTCTAGATATGGTCAATCCAGGTTGCATCACAGCCCCTGAACGAATTTTGTAAGAATTTCTCTCTCTTTCACTGCCTTTGTTTCACGGGTTTTGAAAAGTAATTTATTTTTATAATGGGGTTTAGCTGCTTTTCACGGCTGTGTTTATGCCGCTTTACACCCCCTTGACTCACTTACAGAGAGATATCAATACATAGGTTTGAAGATTCTTCCTAGTCAGATATATTCTTGTGCGGTGAATAGGGGGTGTTGAGTCCAGTTCACTGAAAAAGGAATAGGTCTTGTCTCTTACATATTGGGTTTATGGAACGGTATCGGAGCTAATTTGAAACCCTTGTTTTATGCATCACCCCACCTCACCTTTCCCGTTCAGCAGCCATAGTGTGTTTTCTAAACGTGTGACTCTGTTCTGTTTTGTAATTCAGTTCAAGTGTAGCGGTTTTTACATTCCCTCTCTAAGTGATATCTTATGATAAGTGTCTTTTTCTGTGTGACTTATTTCACTTAGAATCGTCGTACTTAAATCCACTCATCGTGCTGCTACTAGCCTTATGACGTGGATTTCATGGCTGAGTGATATTCCATTTTACATGAGGAGCACAACTTCTTTATCCATTTTTCGCTTTCCTAGGATATTTAAGGTGTAATGAAGTGGGGGTTCTTGTCAACAGAGCAGCCCTAAATTTTGGGGTGCCTGTGTCTTGCTGATTTTTAGTTTTCCCAATTTATACGCCCATGAGTGGAAGTGCCCTTTGCTCTCCAAGCTGTGTTTTTTAGATGTTTCAGAACACACCGTACACTTCTCCAGAGTGGCTGTTGGCAATTTACATCCCACCCATCAGCGTAGCAAGGCTCCCATTTCTCCATGGCCGGTACTGCATTTCTGGTTTGGACACTTTTTTCCGCATGGCCCTTTTGCCCGCTGGGAAGCGAGACTTCTTTGGAGCGCTGATTGGCCTTTCCAGGTTGCTTGGTTGGCCAAAAAGGGCGTATGCGTTTTTTCCTGAATATATTCAGGAAAAAACGCATACGCCCTTTTTGGCCAAGGGCATCATTGTCCACGTTTTGCCGCTTTTCATGTGCTTTCAAGGCGATTCGAATCTACCTCCTGAAATCTGTTTCCTGCAATTCTGCCTTGCTTTCAAAGCCTCTTCGTTGCCTTCCCTTAATATATTTGTGGACGAGAGGTATCATTTAAAACTCTGCAGGTTTGTGAATTGCAGTGCCCCTGAGCTCCATTTTTCAACTCGCTTTTTTGGGAGCTGGCCGCAAAAGCGCAGGATTGCTTCCGGCCCTCTTCTGGTTCTGGGGGGCAGGCTGAGCTTGTGCTTAATTCTTCTTCCTGATGGGAAAATAGAGTGACCTGTGCCTGTCCCAACACCTAGAGCTAGTCTCTCATTGGTTCCCCCTCTTCCCGTTCATCCTCAGGACAAATTGCAACCTGTACGGAACAGGAGGTTAAAGGTGCTGATTCTCCAAGGAGGGAGATGGCTAGTAAATCGGCTGGAATGGCGAACCCGAGCAAAGGAGATGAGAAATGAGGTGCGTTTTAGAAACCTTTCCCGATCACACGGTGTACCATCTTCTGGGTTTCTCATGCCTGTTTTCGACGTAGGAAGATGCCCTTGAACCTGGAGATTTGGGACCCATGGGATGGGTACCATGCAGTATTACTTGAAAGGGTCTGCGTTGGCTCACCCAACCTCACCGAACCTCTCAGCCCCAAGAGTGTCCACCCTTATGTCTCAATCAGCTGTGGGTCTAGATATGGTCAATCCAGGTTGCATCACAGCCCCTGAACGAATTTTGTAAGAATTTCTCTCTCTTTCACTGCCTTTGTTTCACGGGTTTTGAAAAGTAATTTATTTTTATAATGGGGTTTAGCTGCTTTTTACGGCTGTGTTTATGCCGCTTTACACCCCCTTGACTCACTTACAGAGAGATATCAATACATAGGTTTGAAGATTCTTACTAGTCAGATATATTCTTGTGCGGTGAATAGGGGGTGTTGAGTCCAGTTCACTGAAAAAGGAATAGGTCTTGTCTCTTACATATTGGGTTTATGGAACGGTATCGGAGCTAATTTGAAACCCTTGTTTTATGCATCACCCCACCTCACCTTTCCCGTTCAGCAGCCATAGTGTGTTTTCTAAACGTGTGACTCTGTTCTGTTTTGTAATTCAGTTCAAGTGTAGCGGTTTTTACATTCCCTCTCTAAGTGATATCTTATGATAAGTGTCTTTTTCTATGTGACTTATTTCACTTAGAATCGTCGTACCTAAATCCACTCATCGTGCTGCTACTAGCCTTATGACGTGGATTTCATGGCTGAGTGATATTCCATTGTACATGAGGACCACAACTTCTTTATCCATTTTTCTCTTTCTTAGGATATTTAAGGTGTAATGAAGTGGGGGTTCTTGTCAACAGAGCAGCCCTAAACTTTGGGGTGCCTGTGTCTTGCTGATTTTTAGTTTTCCCAATTTATACGCCCATGAGTGGAAGTGCCCTATGCTCTCCAAGCTGTGTTTTTTAGATGTTTCAGAACACACCGTACACTTCTCCAGAGTGGCTGTTGGCAATTTACATCCCACCCATCAGTGTAGCAAGGCTCCCATTTCTCCATGGCCGGTCCTGCATTTCTGGTTTGGACACTTTTTTCCGCATGGCCCTTTTGCCCGCTGGGAAGCGAGACTTCTTTGGAGCGCTGATTGGCCTTTCCAGGTTGCTTGGTTGGCCAAAAAGGGCGTATGCGTTTTTTCCTGAATATATTCAGGAAAAAACGCATACGCCCTTTTTGGCCAAGGGCATCATTGTCCACGTTTTGCCGCTTTTCATGTGCTTTCAAGGCGATTCGAATCTACCTCCTGAAATCTCTTTCCTGCAATTCTGCCTTGCTTTCAAAGCCTCTTCGTTGCCTTCCCTTAATATATTTGTGGACGAGAGGTATCATTTAAAACTCTGCAGGTTTGTGAATTGCAGTGCCCCTGAGCTCCATTTTTCAACTCGCTTTTTTGGGAGCTGGCCGCAAAAGCGCAGGATTGCTTCAGGCCCTCTTCTGGTTCTGGGGGGCAGGCTGAGCTTGTGCTTAATTCTTCTTCCTGATGGGAAAATAGAGTGACCTGTGCCTGTCCCAACACCTAGAGCTAGTCTCTCATTGGTTCCCCCTCTTCCCGTTCATCCTCAGGACAAATTGCAACCTGTACGGAACAGGAGGTTAAAGGTGCTGATTCTCCAAGGAGGGAGATGGCTAGTAAATCGGCTGGAATGGCGAACCCGAGCAAAGGAGATGAGAAATGAGGTGCGTTTTAGAAACCTTTCCCGATCACACGGTGTACCATCTTCTGGGTTTCTCATGCCTGTTTTCGACGTAGGAAGATGCCCTTGAACCTGGAGATTTGGGACCCATGGGATGGGTACCATGCAGTATTACTTGAAAGGGTCTGCGTTGGCTCACCCAACCTCACCGAACCTCTCAGCCCCAAGAGTGTCCACCCTTATGTCTCAATCAGCTGTGGGTCTAGATATGGTCAATCCAGGTTGCATCACAGCCCCTGAACGAATTTTGTAAGAATTTCTCTCTCTTTCACTGCCTTTGTTTCACGGGTTTTGAAAAGTAATTTATTTTTATAATGGGGTTTAGCTGCTTTTCACGGCTGTGTTTATGCCGCTTTACACCCCCTTGACTCACTTACAGAGAGATATCAATACATAGGTTTGAAGATTCTTCCTAGTCAGATATATTCTTGTGCGGTGAATAGGGGGTGTTGAGTCCAGTTCACTGAAAAAGGAATAGGTCTTGTCTCTTACATATTGGGTTTATGGAACGGTATCGGAGCTAATTTGAAACCCTTGTTTTATGCATCACCCCACCTCACCTTTCCCGTTCAGCAGCCATAGTGTGTTTTCTAAACGTGTGACTCTGTTCTGTTTTGTAATTCAGTTCAAGTGTAGCGGTTTTACATTCCCTCTCTAAGTGATATCTTATGATAAGTGTCTTTTTCTGTGTGACTTATTTCACTTAGAATCGTCGTACTTAAATCCACTCATCGTGCTGCTACTAGCCTTATGACGTGGATTTCATGGCTGAGTGATATTCCATTGTACATGAGGACCACAACTTCTTTATTCATTTTTCGCTTTCCTAGGATATTTAAGGTGTAATGAAGTGGGGGTTCTTGTCAACAGAGCAGCCCTAAACTTTGGGGTGCCTGTGTCTTGCTGATTTTTAGTTTTCCCAATTTATACGCCCATGAGTGGAAGTGCCCTTTGCTCTCCAAGCTGTGTTTTTTAGATGTTTCAGAACACACCGTACACTTCTCCAGAGTGGCTGTTGGCAATTTACATCCCACCCATCAGTGTAGCAAGGCTCCCATTTCTCCATGGCCGGTCCTGCATTTCTGGTTTGGACACTTTTTTCCGCATGGCCCTTTTGCCCGCTGGGAAGCGAGACTTCTTTGGAGCGCTGATTGGCCTTTCCAGGTTGCTTGGTTGGCCAAAAAGGGCGTATGCGTTTTTTCCTGAATATATTCAGGAAAAAACGCATACGCCCTTTTTGGCCAAGGGCATCATTGTCCACGTTTTGCCGCTTTTCATGTGCTTTCAAGGCGATTCGAATCTACCTCCTGAAATCTGTTTCCTGCAATTCTGCCTTGCTTTCAAAGCCTCTTCGTTGCCTTCCCTTAATATATTTGTGGACGAGAGGTATCATTTAAAACTCTGCAGGTTTGTGAATTGCAGTGCCCCTGAGCTCCATTTTTCAACTCGCTTTTTTGGGAGCTGGCCGCAAAAGCGCAGGATTGCTTCCGGCCCTCTTCTGGTTCTGGGGGGCAGGCTGAGCTTGTGCTTAATTCTTCTTCCTGATGGGAAAATAGAGTGACCTGTGCCTGTCCCAACACCTAGAGCTAGTCTCTCATTGGTTCCCCCTCTTCCCGTTCATCCTCAGGACAAATTGCAACCTGTACGGAACAGGAGGTTAAAGGTGCTGATTCTCCAAGGAGGGAGATGGCTAGTAAATCGGCTGGAATGGCGAACCCGAGCAAAGGAGATGAGAAATGAGGTGCGTTTTAGAAACCTTTCCCGATCACACGGTGTACCATCTTCTGGGTTTCTCATGCCTGTTTTCGACGTAGGAAGATGCCCTTGAACCTGGAGATTTGGGACCCATGGGATGGGTACCATGCAGTATTACTTGAAAGGGTCTGCGTTGGCTCACCCAACCTCACCGAACCTCTCAGCCCCAAGAGTGTCCACCCTTATGTCTCAATCAGCTGTGGGTCTAGATATGGTCAATCCAGGTTGCATCACAGCCCCTGAACGAATTTTGTAAGAATTTCTCTCTCTTTCACTGCCTTTGTTTCACGGGTTTTGAAAAGTAATTTATTTTTATAATGGGGTTTAGCTGCTTTTCACGGCTGTGTTTATGCCGCTTTACACCCCCTTGACTCACTTACAGAGAGATATCAATACATAGGTTTGAAGATTCTTCCTAGTCAGATATATTCTTGTGCGGTGAATAGGGGGTGTTGAGTCCAGTTCACTGAAAAAGGAATAGGTCTTGTCTCTTACATATTGGGTTTATGGAACGGTATCGGAGCTAATTTGAAACCCTTGTTTTATGCATCACCCCACCTCACCTTTCCCGTTCAGCAGCCATAGTGTGTTTTCTAAACGTGTGACTCTGTTCTGTTTTGTAATTCAGTTCAAGTGTAGCGGTTTTTACATTCCCTCTCTAAGTGATATCTTATGATAAGTGTCTTTTTCTGTGTGACTTATTTCACTTAGAATCGTCGTACCTAAATCCACTCATCGTGCTGCTACTAGCCTTATGACGTGGATTTCATGGCTGAGTGATATTCCATTGTACATGAGGACCACAACTTCTTTATCCATTTTTCTCTTTCTTAGGATATTTAAGGTGTAATGAAGTGGGGGTTCTTGTCAACAGAGCAGCCCTAAACTTTGGGGTGCCTGTGTCTTGCTGATTTTTAGTTTTCCCAATTTATACGCCCATGAGTGGAAGTGCCCTTTGCTCTCCAAGCTGTGTTTTTTAGATGTTTCAGAACACACCGTACACTTCTCCAGAGTGGCTGTTGGCAATTTACATCCCACCCATCAGTGTAGCAAGGCTCCCATTTCTCCATGGCCGGTCCTGCATTTCTGGTTTGGACACTTTTTTCCGCATGGCCCTTTTGCCCGCTGGGAAGCGAGACTTCTTTGGAGCGCTGATTGGCCTTTCCAGGTTGCTTGGTTGGCCAAAAAGGGCGTATGCGTTTTTTCCTGAATATATTCAGGAAAAAACGCATACGCCCTTTTTGGCCAAGGGCATCATTGTCCACGTTTTGCCGCTTTTCATGTGCTTTCAAGGCGATTCGAATCTACCTCCTGAAATCTGTTTCCTGCAATTCTGCCTTGCTTTCAAAGCCTCTTCGTTGCCTTCCCTTAATATATTTGTGGACGAGAGGTATCATTTAAAACTCTGCAGGTTTGTGAATTGCAGTGCCCCTGAGCTCCATTTTTCAACTCGCTTTTTTGGGAGCTGGCCGCAAAAGCGCAGGATTGCTTCCGGCCCTCTTCTGGTTCTGGGGGGCAGGCTGAGCTTGTGCTTAATTCTTCTTCCTGATGGGAAAATAGAGTGACCTGTGCCTGTCCCAACACCTAGAGCTAGTCTCTCATTGGTTCCCCCTCTTCCCGTTCATCCTCAGGACAAATTGCAACCTGTACGGAACAGGAGGTTAAAGGTGCTGATTCTCCAAGGAGGGAGATGGCTAGTAAATCGGCTGGAATGGCGAACCCGAGCAAAGGAGATGAGAAATGAGGTGCGTTTTAGAAACCTTTCCCGATCACACGGTGTACCATCTTCTGGGTTTCTCATGCCTGTTTTCGACGTAGGAAGATGCCCTTGAACCTGGAGATTTGGGACCCATGGGATGGGTACCATGCAGTATTACTTGAAAGGGTCTGCGTTGGCTCACCCAACCTCACCGAACCTCTCAGCCCCAAGAGTGTCCACCCTTATGTCTCAATCAGCTGTGGGTCTAGATATGGTCAATCCAGGTTGCATCACAGCCCCTGAACGAATTTTGTAAGAATTTCTCTCTCTTTCACTGCCTTTGTTTCACGGGTTTTGAAAAGTAATTTATTTTTATAATGGGGTTTAGCTGCTTTTCACGGCTGTGTTTATGCCGCTTTACACCCCCTTGACTCACTTACAGAGAGATATCAATACATAGGTTTGAAGATTCTTCCTAGTCAGATATATTCTTGTGCGGTGAATAGGGGGTGTTGAGTCCAGTTCACTGAAAAAGGAATAGGTCTTGTCTCTTACATATTGGGTTTATGGAACGGTATCGGAGCTAATTTGAAACCCTTGTTTTATGCATCACCCCACCTCACCTTTCCCGTTCAGCAGCCATAGTGTGTTTTCTAAACGTGTGACTCTGTTCTGTTTTGTAATTCAGTTCAAGTGTAGCGGTTTTTACATTCCCTCTCTAAGTGATATCTTATGATAAGTGTCTTTTTCTGTGTGACTTATTTCACTTAGAATCGTCGTACCTAAATCCACTCATCGTGCTGCTACTAGCCTTATGACGTGGATTTCATGGCTGAGTGATATTCCATTGTACATGAGGACCACAACTTCTTTATCCATTTTTCTCTTTCTTAGGATATTTAAGGTGTAATGAAGTGGGGGTTCTTGTCAACAGAGCAGCCCTAAACTTTGGGGTGCCTGTGTCTTGCTGATTTTTAGTTTTCCCAATTTATACGCCCATGAGTGGAAGTGCCCTTTGCTCTCCAAGCTGTGTTTTTTAGATGTTTCAGAACACACCGTACACTTCTCCAGAGTGGCTGTTGGCAATTTACATCCCACCCATCAGTGTAGCAAGGCTCCCATTTCTCCATGGCCGGTGCTGCATTTCTGGTTTGGACACTTTTTTCCGCATGGCCCTTTTGCCCGCTGGGAAGCGAGACTTCTTTGGAGCGCTGATTGGCCTTTCCAGGTTGCTTGGTTGGCCAAAAAGGGCGTATGCGTTTTTTCCTGAATATATTCAGGAAAAAACGCATACGCCCTTTTTGGCCAAGGGCATCATTGTCCACGTTTTGCCGCTTTTCATGTGCTTTCAAGGCGATTCGAATCTACCTCCTGAAATCTGTTTCCTGCAATTCTGCCTTGCTTTCAAAGCCTCTTCGTTGCCTTCCCTTAATATATTTGTGGACGAGAGGTATCATTTAAAACTCTGCAGGTTTGTGAATTGCAGTGCCCCTGAGCTCCATTTTTCAACTCGCTTTTTTGGGAGCTGGCCGCAAAAGCGCAGGATTGCTTCCGGCCCTCTTCTGGTTCTGGGGGGCAGGCTGAGCTTGTGCTTAATTCTTCTTCCTGATGGGAAAATAGAGTGACCTGTGCCTGTCCCAACACCTAGAGCTAGTCTCTCATTGGTTCCCCCTCTTCCCGTTCATCCTCAGGACAAATTGCAACCTGTACGGAACAGGAGGTTAAAGGTGCTGATTCTCCAAGGAGGGAGATGGCTAGTAAATCGGCTGGAATGGCGAACCCGAGCAAAGGAGATGAGAAATGAGGTGCGTTTTAGAAACCTTTCCCGATCACACGGTGTACCATCTTCTGGGTTTCTCATGCCTGTTTTCGACGTAGGAAGATGCCCTTGAACCTGGAGATTTGGGACCCATGGGATGGGTACCATGCAGTATTACTTGAAAGGGTCTGCGTTGGCTCACCCAACCTCACCGAACCTCTCAGCCCCAAGAGTGTCCACCCTTATGTCTCAATCAGCTGTGGGTCTAGATATGGTCAATCCAGGTTGCATCACAGCCCCTGAACGAATTTTGTAAGAATTACTCTCTCTTTCACTGCCTTTGTTTCACGGGTTTTGAAAAGTAATTTATTTTTATAATGGGGTTTAGCTGCTTTTCACGGCTGTGTTTATGCCGCTTTACACCCCCTTGACTCACTTACAGAGAGATATCAATACATAGGTTTGAAGATTCTTACTAGTCAGATATATTCTTCTGCTGTGAATAGGGGGTGTTCAGTCCAGTTCACTGAAAAAGGAATAGGTCTTGTCTCTTACATATTGGGTTTATGGAACGGTATCGGAGCTAATTTGAAACCCTTGTTTTATGCATCACCCCACCTCACCTTTCCCGTTCAGCAGCCATAGTGTGTTTTCTAAACGTGTGACTCTGTTCTGTTTTGTAATTCAGTTCAAGTGTAGCGGTTTTTACATTCCCTCTCTAAGTGATATCTTATGATAAGTGTCTTTTTCTGTGTGACTTATTTCACTTAGAATCGTCGTACCTAAATCCACTCATCGTGCTGCTACTAGCCTTATGACGTGGATTTCATGGCTGAGTGATATTCCATTGTACATGAGGACCACAACTTCTTTATCCATTTTTCTCTTTCTTAGGATATTTAAGGTGTAATGAAGTGGGGGTTCTTGTCAACAGAGCAGCCCTAAACTTTGGGGTGCCTGTGTCTTGCTGATTTTTAGTTTTCCCAATTTATACGCCCATGAGTGGAAGTGCCCTATGCTCTCCAAGCTGTGTTTTTTAGATGTTTCAGAACACACCGTACACTTCTCCAGAGTGGCTGTTGGCAATTTACATCCCACCCATCAGCGTAGCAAGGCTCCCATTTCTCCATGGCTGGTCCTGCATTTCTGGTTTGGACACTTTTTTCCGCATGGCCCTTTTGCCCGCTGGGAAGCGAGACTTCTTTGGAGCGCTGATTGGCCTTTCCAGGTTGCTTGGTTGGCCAAAAAGGGCGTATGCGTTTTTTCCTGAATATATTCAGAAAAAAACGCATACGCCCTTTTTGGCCAAGGGCATCATTGTCCACGTTCTGCCGCTTTTCATGTGCTTTCAAGGCGATTCGAATCTACCTCCTGAAATCTGTTTCCTGCAATTCTGCCTTGCTTTCAAAGCCTCTTCGTTGCCTTCCCTTAATATATTTGTGGACGAGAGGTATCATTTAAAACTCTGCAGGTTTGTGAATTGCAGTGCCCCTGAGCTCCATTTTTCAACTCGCTTTTTTGGGAGCTGGCCGCCAAAGCGCAGGATTGCTTCAGGCCCTCTTCTGGTTCTGGGGGGCAGGCTGAGCTTGTGCTTAATTCTTCTTCCTGATGGGAAAATAGAGTGACCTGTGCCTGTCCCAACACCTAGAGCTAGTCTCTCATTGGTTCCCCCTCTTCCCGTTCATCCTCAGGACAAATTGCAACATGTACGGAACAGGAGGTTAAAGGTGCTGATTCTCCAAGGAGGGAGATGGCTAGTAAATCGGCTGGAATGGCGAACCCGAGCAAAGGAGATGAGAAATGAGGTGCGTTTTAGAAACCTTTCCCGATCACACGGTGTACCATCTTCTGGGTTTCTCATGCCTGTTTTCGACGTAGGAAGATGCCCTTGAACCTGGAGATTTGGGACCCATGGGATGGGTACCATGCAGTATTACTTGAAAGGGTCTGCGTTGGCTCACCCAACCTCACCGAACCTCTCAGCCCCAAGAGTGTCCACCCTTATGTCTCAATCAGCTGTGGGTCTAGATATGGTCAATCCAGGTTGCATCACAGCCCCTGAACGAATTTTGTAAGAATTTCTCTCTCTTTCACTGCCTTTGTTTCACGGGTTTTGAAAAGTAATTTATTTTTATAATGGGGTTTAGCTGCTTTTCACGGCTGTGTTTATGCCGCTTTACACCCCCTTGACTCACTTACAGAGAGATATCAATACATAGGTTTGAAGATTCTTCCTAGTCAGATATATTCTTGTGCGGTGAATAGGGGGTGTTGAGTCCAGTTCACTGAAAAAGGAATAGGTCTTGTCTCTTACATATTGGGTTTATGGAACGGTATCGGAGCTAATTTGAAACCCTTGTTTTATGCATCACCCCACCTCACCTTTCCCGTTCAGCAGTCATAGTGTGTTTTCTAAACGTGTGACTCTGTTCTGTTTTGTAATTCAGTTCAAGTGTAGCGGTTTTTACATTCCCTCTCTAAGTGATATCTTATGATAAGTGTCTTTTTCTGTGTGACTTATTTCACTTAGAATCGTCGTACTTAAATCCACTCATCGTGCTGCTACTAGCCTTATGACGTGGATTTCATGGCTGAGTGATATTCCATTGTACATGAGGACCACAACTTCTTTATCCATTTTTCGCTTTCCTAGGATATTTAAGGTGTAATGAAGTGGGGGTTCTTGTCAACAGAGCAGCCCTAAACTTTGGGGTGCCTGTGTCTTGCTGATTTTTAGTTTTCCCAATTTATACGCCCATGAGTGGAAGTGCCCTTTGCTCTCCAAGCTGTGTTTTTTAGATGTTTCAGAACACACCGTACACTTCTCCAGAGTGGCTGTTGGCAATTTAAATCCCACCCATCAGCGTAGCAAGGCTCCCATTTCTCCATGGCCGGTCCTGCATTTCTGGTTTGGACACTTTTTTCCGCATGGCCCTTTTGCCCGCTGGGAAGCGAGACTTCTTTGGAGCGCTGATTGGCCTTTCCAGGTTGCTTGGTTGGCCAAAAAGGGCGTATGCGTTTTTTCCTGAATATATTCAGGAAAAAACGCATACGCCCTTTTTGGCCAAGGGCATCATTGTCCACGTTTTGCCGCTTTTCATGTGCTTTCAAGGCGATTCGAATCTACCTCCTGAAATCTGTTTCCTGCAATTCTGCCTTGCTTTCAAAGCCTCTTCGTTGCCTTCCCTTAATATATTTGTGGACGAGAGGTATCATTTAAAACTCTGCAGGTTTGTGAATTGCAGTGCCCCTGAGCTCCGTTTTTCAACTCGCTTTTTTGGGAGCTGGCCGCCAAAGCGCAGGATTGCTTCCGGCCCTCTTCTGGTTCTGGGGGGCAGGCTGAGCTTGTGCTTAATTCTTCTTCCTGATGGGAAAATAGAGTGACCTGTGCCTGTCCCAACACCTAGAGCTAGTCTCTCATTGGTTCCCCCTCTTCCCGTTCATCCTCAGGACAAATTGCAACCTGTACGGAACAGGAGGTTAAAGGTGCTGATTCTCCAAGGAGGGAGATGGCTAGTAAATCGGCTGGAATGGCGAACCCGAGCAAAGGAGATGAGAAATGAGGTGCGTTTTAGAAACCTTTCCCGATCACACGGTGTACCATCTTCTGGGTTTCTCATGCCTGTTTTCGACGTAGGAAGATGCCCTTGAACCTGGAGATTTGGGACCCATGGGATGGGTACCATGCAGTATTACTTGAAAGGGTCTGCGTTGGCTCACCCAACCTCACCGAACCTCTCAGCCCCAAGAGTGTCCACCCTTATGTCTCAATCAGCTGTGGGTCTAGATATGGTCAATCCAGGTTGCATCACAGCCCCTGAACGAATTTTGTAAGAATTTCTCTCTCTTTCACTGCCTTTGTTTCACGGGTTTTGAAAAGTAATTTATTTTTATAATGGGGTTTAGCTGCTTTTCACGGCTGTGTTTATGCCGCTTTACACCCCCTTGACTCACTTACAGAGAGATATCAATACATAGGTTTGAAGATTCTTCCTAGTCAGATATATTCTTGTGCGGTGAATAGGGGGTGTTGAGTCCAGTTCACTGAAAAAGGAATAGGTCTTGTCTCTTACATATTGGGTTTATGGAACGGTATCGGAGCTAATTTGAAACCCTTGTTTTATGCATCACCCCACCTCACCTTTCCCGTTCAGCAGTCATAGTGTGTTTTCTAAACGTGTGACTCTGTTCTGTTTTGTAATTCAGTTCAAGTGTAGCGGTTTTTACATTCCCTCTCTAAGTGATATCTTATGATAAGTGTCTTTTTCTGTGTGACTTATTTCACTTAGAATCGTCGTACTTAAATCCACTCATCGTGCTGCTACTAGCCTTATGACGTGGATATCATGGCTGAGTGATATTCCATTGTACATGAGGACCACAACTTCTTTATCCATTTTTCGCTTTCCTAGGATATTTAAGGTGTAATGAAGTGGGGGTTCTTGTCAACAGAGCAGCCCTAAACTTTGGGGTGCCTGTGTCTTGCTGATTTTTAGTTTTCCCACTTTATACACCCATGAGTGGAAGTGCCCTTTGCTCTCCAAGCTGTGTTTTTTAGATGTTTCAGAACACACCGTACACTTCTCCAGAGTGGCTGTTGGCAATTTACATCCCACCCATCAGCGTAGCAAGGCTCCCATTTCTCCATGGCCGGTCCTGCATTTCTGGTTTGGACACTTTTTTCCGCATGGCCCTTTTGCGCGCTGGGAAGCGAGACTTCTTTGGAGCGCTGATTGGCCTTTCCAGGTTGCTTGGTTGGCCAAAAAGGGCGTATGCGTTTTTTCCTGAATATATTCAGGAAAAAACGCATACGCCCTTTTTGGCCAAGGGCATCATTGTCCACGTTTTGCCGCTTTTCATGTGCTTTCAAGGCGATTCGAATCTACCTCCTGAAATCTGTTTCCTGCAATTCTGCCTTGCTTTCAAAGCCTCTTCGTTGCCTTCCCTTAATATATTTGTGGACGAGAGGTATCATTTAAAATCTGCAGGTTTGTGAATTGCAGTGCCCCTGAGCTCCGTTTTTCAACTCGCTTTTTTGGGAGCTGGCCGCCAAAGCGCAGGATTGCTTCCGGCCCTCTTCGGTTCTGGGGGGCAGGCTGAGCTTGTGCTTAATTCTTCTTCCTGATGGGAAAATAGAGTGACCTGTGCCTGTCCCAACACCTAGAGCTAGTCTCTCATTGGTTCCCCCTCTTCCCGTTCATCCTCAGGACAAATTGCAACCTGTACGGAACAGGAGGTTAAAGGTGCTGATTCTCCAAGGAGGGAGATGGCTAGTAAATCGGCTGGAATGGCGAACCCGAGCAAAGGAGATGAGAAATGAGGTGCGTTTTAGAAACCTTTCCCGATCACACGGTGTACCATCTTCTGGGTTTCTCATGCCTGTTTTCGACGTAGGAAGATGCCCTTGAACCTGGAGATTTGGGACCCATGGGATGGGTACCATGCAGTATTACTTGAAAGGGTCTGCGTTGGCTCACCCAACCTCACCGAACCTCTCAACCCCAAGAGTGTCCACCCTTATGTCTCAATCAGCTGTGGGTCTAGATATGGTCAATCCAGGTTGCATCACAGCCCCTGAACGAATTTTGTAAGAATTTCTCTCTCTTTCACTGCCTTTGTTTCACGGGTTTTGAAAAGTAATTTATTTTTATAATGGGGTTTAGCTGCTTTTCACGGCTGTGTTTATGCCGCTTTACACCCCCTTGACTCACTTACAGAGAGATATCAATACATAGGTTTGAAGATTCTTACTAGTCAGATATATTCTTGTGCGGTGAATAGGGGGTGTTGAGTCCAGTTCACTGAAAAAGGAATAGGTCTTGTCTCTTACATATTGGGTTTATGGAACGGTATTGGAGCTAATTTGAAAACCTTGTTTTATGCATCACCCCACCTCACCTTTCCCGTTCAGCAGCCATAGTGTGTTTCCTAAACGTGGGACTCTGTTCTGTTTTGTAATTCAGTTCAAGTGTAGCGGTTTTTACATTCCCTCTCTAAGTGATATCTTATGATAAGTGTCTTTTTCTGTGTGACTTATTTCACTTAGAATCGTCGTACCTAAATCCACTCATCGTGCTGCTACTAGCCTTATGACGTGGATTTCATGGCTGAGTGATATTCCATTGTACATGAGGACCACAACTTCTTTATCCATTTTTCGCTTTCCTAGGATATTTAAGGTGTAATGAAGTGGGGGTTCTTGTCAACAGAGCAGCCCTAAACTTTGGGGTGCCTGTGTCTTGCTGATTTTTAGTTTTCCCAATTTATACGCCCATGAGTGGAAGTGCCCTATGCTCTCCAAGCTGTGTTTTTTAGATGTTTCAGAACACACCGTACACTTCTCCAGAGTGGCTGTTGGCAATTTACATCCCACCCATCAGCGTAGCAAGGCTCCCATTTCTCCATGGCCGGTCCTGCATTTCTGGTTTGGACACTTTTTTCCGCATGGCCCTTTTGCCCGCTGGGAAGCGAGACTTCTTTGGAGCGCTGATTGGCCTTTCCAGGTTGCTTGGTTGGCCAAAAAGGGCGTATGCGTTTTTTCCTGAATATATTCAGGAAAAAACGCATACGCCCTTTTTGGCCAAGGGCATCATTGTCCACGTTTTGCCGCTTTTCATGTGCTTTCAAGGCGATTCGAATCTACCTCCTGAAATCTGTTTCCTGCAATTCTGCCTTGCTTTCAAAGCCTCTTCGTTGCCTTCCCTTAATATATTTGTGGACGAGAGGTATCATTTAAAACTCTGCAGGTTTGTGAATTGCAGTGCCCCTGAGCTCCGTTTTTCAACTCGCTTTTTTGGGAGCTGGCCGCAAAAGCGCAGGATTGCTTCCGGCCCTCTTCTGGTTCTGGGGGGCAGGCTGAGCTTGTGCTTAATTCTTCTTCCTGATGGGAAAATAGAGTGACCTGTGCCTGTCCCAACACCTAGAGCTAGTCTCTCATTGGTTCCCCCTCTTCCCGTTCATCCTCAGGACAAATTGCAACCTGTACGGAACAGGAGGTTAAAGGTGCTGATTCTCCAAGGAGGGAGATGGCTAGTAAATCGACTGGAATGGCGAACCCGAGCAAAGGAGATGAGAAATGAGGTGCGTTTTAGAAACCTTTCCCGATCACACGGTGTACCATCTTCTGGGTTTCTCATGCCTGTTTTCGACGTAGGAAGATGCCCTTGAACCTGGAGATTTGGGACCCATGGGATGGGTACCATGCAGTATTACTTGAAAGGGTCTGCGTTGGCTCACCCAACCTCACCGAACCTCTCAACCCCAAGAGTGTCCACCCTTATGTCTCAATCAGCTGTGGGTCTAGATATGGTCAATCCAGGTTGCATCACAGCCCCTGAACGAATTTTGTAAGAATTTCTCTCTCTTTCACTGCCTTTGTTTCACGGGTTTTGAAAAGTAATTTATTTTTATAATGGGGTTTAGCTGCTTTTCACGGCTGTGTTTATGCCGCTTTACACCCCCTTGACTCACTTACAGAGAGATATCAATACATAGGTTTGAAGATTCTTACTAGTCAGATATATTCTTGTGCGGTGAATAGGGGGTGTTGAGTCCAGTTCACTGAAAAAGGAATAGGTCTTGTCTCTTACATATTGGGTTTATGGAACAGTATCGGAGCTAATTTGAAACCCTTGTTTTATGCATCACCCCACCTCACCTTTCCCGTTCAGCAGCCATAGTGTGTTTTCTGAACGTGTGACTCTGTTCTGTTTTGTAATTCAGTTCAAGTGTAGCGGTTTTTACATTCCCTCTCTAAGTGATATCTTATGATAAGTGTCTTTTTCTGTGTGCCTTATTTCACTTAGAATCGTCGTACCTAAATCCACTCATCGTGCTGCTACTAGCCTTATGACGTGGATTTCATGGCTGAGTGATATTCCATTGTACATGAGGACCACAACTTCTTTATCCATTTTTCGCGTTCCTAGGATATTTAAGGTGTAATGAAGTGGGGGTTCTTGTCAACAGAGCAGCCCTAAACTTTGGGGTGCCTGTGTCTTGCTGATTTTTAGTTTTCCCAATTTATACGCCCATGAGTGGAAGTGCCCTATGCTCTCCAAGCTGTGTTTTTTAGATGTTTCAGAACACACCGTACACTTCTCCAGAGTGGCTGTTGGCAATTTACATCCCACCCATCAGCGTAGCAAGGCTCCCATTTCTCCATGGCCGGTCCTGCATTTCTGGTTTGGACACTTTTTTCTGCATGGCCCTTTTGCCCGCTGGGAAGCGAGACTTCTTTGGAGCGCTGATTGGCCTTTCCAGGTTGCTTGGTTGGCCAAAAAGGGCGTATGCGTTTTTTCCTGAATATATTCAGGAAAAAACGCATACGCCCTTTTTGGCCAAGGGCATCATTGTCCACGTTTTGCCGCTTTTCATGTGCTTTCAAGGCGATTCGAATCTACCTCCTGAAATCTGTTTCCTGCAATTCTGCCTTGCTTTCAAAGCCTCTTCGTTGCCTTCCCTTAATATATTTGTGGACGAGAGGTATCATTTAAAACTCTGCAGGTTTGTGAATTGCAGTGCCCCTGAGCTCCATTTTTCAACTCGCTTTTTTGGGAGCTGGCCGCCAAAGCGCAGGTTTGCTTCAGGCCCTCTTCTGGTTCTGGGGGGCAGGCTGAGCTTGTGCTTAATTCTTCTTCCTGATGGGAAAATAGAGTGACCTGTGCCTGTCCCAACACCTAGAGCTAGTCTCTCATTGGTTCCCCCTCTTCCCGTTCATCCTCAGGACAAATTGCAACCTGTACGGAACAGGAGGTTAAAGGTGCTGATTCTCCAAAGAGGGAGATGGCTAGTAAATCGACTGGAATGGCGAACCCGAGCAAAGGAGATGAGAAATGAGGTGCGTTTTAGAAACCTTTCCCGATCACACGGTGTACCATCTTCTGGGTTTCTCATGCCTGTTTTCGACGTAGGAAGATGCCCTTGAACCTGGAGATTTGGGACCCATGGGATGGGTACCATGCAGTATTACTTGAAAGGGTCTGCGTTGGCTCACCCAACCTCACCGAACCTCTCAACCCCAAGAGTGTCCACCCTTATGTCTCAATCAGCTGTGGGTCTAGATATGGTCAATCCAGGTTGCATCACAGCCCCTGAACGAATTTTGTAAGAATTTCTCTCTCTTTCACTGCCTTTGTTTCACGGGTTTTGAAAAGTAATTTATTTTTATAATGGGGTTTAGCTGCTTTTCACGGCTGTGTTTATGCCGCTTTACACCCCCTTGACTCACTTACAGAGAGATATCAATACATAGGTTTGAAGATTCTTACTAGTCAGATATATTCTTGTGCGGTGAATAGGGGGTGTTGAGTCCAGTTCACTGAAAAAGGAATAGGTCTTGTCTCTTACATATTGGGTTTATGGAACGGTATTGGAGCTAATTTGAAAACCTTGTTTTATGCATCACCCCACCTCACCTTTCCCGTTCAGCAGCCATAGTGTGTTTTCTAAACGTGTGACTCTGTTCTGTTTTGTAATTCAGTTCAAGTGTAGGCGGTTTTTACATTCCCTCTCTAAGTGATATCTTATGATAAGTGTCTTTTTCTGTGTGCCTTATTTCACTTAGAATCGTCGTACCTAAATCCACTCATCGTGCTGCTACTAGCCTTATGACGTGGATTTCAAGGCTGAGTGATATTCCATTGTACATGAGGACCACAACTTCTTTATCCATTTTTCGCGTTCCTAGGATATTTAAGGTGTAATGAAGTGGGGGTTCTTGTCAACAGAGCAGCCCTAAACTTTGGGGTGCCTGTGTCTTGCTGATTTTTAGTTTTCCCAATTTATACGCCCATGAGTGGAAGTGCCCTATGCTCTCCAAGCTGTGTTTCTTAGATGTTTCAGAACACACCGTACACTTCTCCAGAGTGGCTGTTGGCAATTTACATCCCACCCATCAGCGTAGCAAGGCTCCCATTTCTCCATGGCCGGTCCTGCATTTCTGGTTTGGACACTTTTTTCTGCATGGCCCTTTTGCCCGCTGGGAAGCGAGACTTCTTTGGAGCGCTGATTGGCCTTTCCAGGTTGCTTGGTTGGCCAAAAAGGGCGTATGCGTTTTTTCCTGAATATATTCAGGAAAAAACGCATACGCCCTTTTTGGCCAAGGGCATCATTGTCCACGTTTTGCCGCTTTTCATGTGCTTTCAAGGCGATTCGAATCTACCTCCTGAAATCTGTTTCCTGCAATTCTGCCTTGCTTTCAAAGCCTCTTCGTTGCCTTCCCTTAATATATTTGTGGACGAGAGGTATCATTTAAAACTCTGCAGGTTTGTGAATTGCAGTGCCCCTGAGCTCCATTTTTCAACTCGCTTTTTTGGGAGCTGGCCGCCAAAGCGCAGGATTGCTTCAGGCCCTCTTCTGGTTCTGGGGGGCAGGCTGAGCTTGTGCTTAATTCTTCTTCCTGATGGGAAAATAGAGTGACCTGTGCCTGTCCCAACACCTAGAGCTAGTCTCTCATTGGTTCCCCCTCTTCCCGTTCATCCTCAGGACAAATTGCAACCTGTACGGAACAGGAGGTTAAAGGTGCTGATTCTCCAAGGAGGGAGATGGCTAGTAAATCGGCTGGAATGGCGAACCCGAGCAAAGGAGATGAGAAATGAGGTGCGTTTTAGAAACCTTTCCCGATCACACGGTGTACCATCTTCTGGGTTTCTCATGCCTGTTTTCGACGTAGGAAGATGCCCTTGAACCTGGAGATTTGGGACCCATGGGATGGGTACCATGCAGTATTACTTGAAAGGGTCTGCGTTGGCTCACCCAACCTCACCGAACCTCTCAGCCCCAAGAGTGTCCACCCTTATGTCTCAATCAGCTGTGGGTCTAGATATGGTCAATCCAGGTTGCATCACAGCCCCTGAACGAATTTTGTAAGAATTTCTCTCTCTTTCACTGCCTTTGTTTCACGGGTTTTGAAAAGTAATTTATTTTTATAATGGGGTTTAGCTGCTTTTCACGGCTGTGTTTATGCCGCTTTACACCCCCTTGACTCACTTACAGAGAGATATCAATACATAGGTTTGAAGATTCTTACTAGTCAGATATATTCTTGTGCGGTGAATAGGGGGTGTTGAGTCCAGTTCACTGAAAAAGGAATAGGTCTTGTCTCTTACATATTGGGTTTATGGAACGGTATCGGAGCTAATTTGAAACCCTTGTTTTATGCATCACCCCACCTCACCTTTCCCGTTCAGCAGCCATAGTGTGTTTT
Organism: Balaenoptera acutorostrata; assembly: GCF_949987535.1. Classification (NCBI taxonomy): domain Eukaryota; kingdom Metazoa; phylum Chordata; class Mammalia; order Artiodactyla; family Balaenopteridae; genus Balaenoptera; species Balaenoptera acutorostrata. Next base: position 138,771 of record NW_026646791.1, on the reverse strand, counting down.
CTAAACGTGTGACTCTGTTCTGTTTTGTAATTCAGTTCAAGTGTAGCGGTTTTTACATTCCCTCTCTAAGTGATATCTTTTGATAAGTGTCTTTTTCGGTGTGACTTATTTCACTTAGAATCGTCGTACCTAAATCCACTCATCGTGCTGCTACTAGCCTTATGACGTGGATTTCATGGCTGAGTGATATTCCATTGTACATGAGGACCACAACTTCTTTATCCATTTTTCGCTTTCCTAGGATATTTAAGGTGTAATGAAGTGGGGGTTCTTGTCAACAGAGCAGCCCTAAACTTTGGGGTGCCTGTGTCTTGCTGATTTTTAGTTTTCCCAATTTATACGCCCATGAGTGGAAGTGCCCTATGCTCTCCAAGCTGTGTTTTTTAGATGTTTCAGAACACACCGTACACTTCTCCAGAGTGGCTGTTGGCAATTTACATCCCACCCATCAGCGTAGCAAGGCTCCCATTTCTCCATGGCCGGTCCTGCATTTCTGGTTTGGACACTTTTTTCCGCATGGCCCTTTTGCCCGCTGGGAAGCGAGACTTCTTTGGAGCGCTGATTGGCCTTTCCAGGTTGCTTGGTTGGCCAAAAAGGGCGTATGCGTTTTTTCCTGAATATATTCAGGAAAAAACACATACGCCCTTTTTGGCCAAGGGCATCATTGTCCACGTTTTGCCGCTTTTCATGTGCTTTCAAGGCGATTCGAATCTACCTCCTGAAATCTGTTTCCTGCAATTCTGCCTTGCTTTCAAAGCCTCTTCGTTGCCTTCCCTTAATATATTTGTGGACGAGAGGTATCATTTAAAACTCTGCAGGTTTGTGAATTGCAGTGCCCCTGAGCTCCATTTTTCAACTCGCTTTTTTGGGAGCTGGCCGCCAAAGCGCAGGATTGCTTCAGGCCCTCTTCTGGTTCTGGGGGGCAGGCTGAGCTTGTGCTTAATTCTTCTTCCTGATGGGAAAATAGAGTGACCTGTGCCTGTCCCAACACCTAGAGCTAGTCTCTCATTGGTTCCCCCTCTTCCCGTTCATCCTCAGGACAAATTGCAACCTGTACGGAACAGGAGGTTAAAGGTGCTGATTCTCCAAGGAGGGAGATGGCTAGTAAATCGGCTGGAATGGCGAACCCGAGCAAAGGAGATGAGAAATGAGGTGCGTTTTAGAAACCTTTCCCGATCACACGGTGTACCATCTTCTGGGTTTCTCATGCCTGTTTTCGACGTAGGAAGATGCCCTTGAACCTGGAGATTTGGGACCCATGGGATGGGTACCATGCAGTATTACTTGAAAGGGTCTGCGTTGGCTCACCCAACCTCACCGAACCTCTCAGCCCCAAGAGTGTCCACCCTTATGTCTCAATCAGCTGTGGGTCTAGATATGGTCAATCCAGGTTGCATCACAGCCCCTGAACGAATTTTGTAAGAATTTCTCTCTCTTTCACTGCCTTTGTTTCACGGGTTTTGAAAAGTAATTTATTTTTATAATGGGGTTTAGCTGCTTTTCACGGCTGTGTTTATGCCGCTTTACACCCCCTTGACTCACTTACAGAGAGATATCAATACATAGGTTTGAAGATTCTTACTAGTCAGATATATTCTTGTGCGGTGAATAGGGGGTGTTGAGTCCAGTTCACTGAAAAAGGAATAGGTCTTGTCTCTTACATATTGGGTTTATGGAACGGTATCGGAGCTAATTTGAAACCCTTGTTTTATGCATCACCCCACCTCACCTTTCCCGTTCAGCAGCCATAGTGTGTTTTCTAAACGTGTGACTCTGTTCTGTTTTGTAATTCAGTTCAAGTGTAGCGGTTTTTACATTCCCTCTCTAAGTGATATCTTATGATAAGTGTCTTTTTCTGTGTGACTTATTTCACTTAGAATCGTCGTACCTAAATCCACTCATCGTGCTGCTACTAGCCTTATGACGTGGATTTCATGGCTGAGTGATATTCCATTGTACATGAGGACCACAACTTCTTTATCCATTTTTCTCTTTCCTAGGATATTTAAGGTGTAATGAAGTGGGGGTTCTTGTCCACAGAGCAGCCCTAAACTTTGGGGTGCCTGTGTCTTGCTGATTTTTAGTTTTCCCAATTTATACGGCCATGAGTGGAAGTGCCCTATGCTCTCCAAGCTGTGTTTTTTAGATGTTTCAGAACACACCGTACACTTCTCCAGAGTGGCTGTTGGCAATTTACATCCCACCCATCAGCGTAGCAAGGCTCCCATTTCTCCATGGCCGGTCCTGCATTTCTGGTTTGGACACTTTTTTCCGCATGGCCCTTTTGCCCACTGGGAAGCGAGACTTCTTTGGAGCGCTGATTGGCCTTTCCAGGTTGCTTGGTTGGCCAAAAAGGGCGTATGCGTTTTTTCCTGAATATATTCAGGAAAAAACGCATACGCCCTTTTTGGCCAAGGGCATCATTGTCCACGTTTTGCCGCTTTTCATGTGCTTTCAAGGCGATTCGAATCTACCTCCTGAAATCTGTTTCCTGCAATTCTGCCTTGCTTTCAAAGCCTCTTCGTTGCCTTCCCTTAATATATTTGTGGACGAGAGGTATCATTTAAAACTCTGCAGGTTTGTGAATTGCAGTGCCCCTGAGCTCCATTTTTCAACTCGCTTTTTTGGGAGCTGGCCGCCAAAGCGCAGGATTGCTTCAGGCCCTCTTCTGGTTCTGGGGGGCAGGCTGAGCTTGTGCTTAATTCTTCTTCCTGATGGGAAAATAGAGTGACCTGTGCCTGTCCCAACACCTAGAGCTAGTCTCTCATTGGTTCCCCCTCTTCCCGTTCATCCTCAGGACAAATTGCAACCTGTACGGAACAGGAGGTTAAAGGTGCTGATTCTCCAAGGAGGGAGATGGCTAGTAAATCGGCTGGAATGGCGAACCCGAGCAAAGGAGATGAGAAATGAGGTGCGTTTTAGAAACCTTTCCCGATCACACGGTGTACCATCTTCTGGGTTTCTCATGCCTGTTTTCGACGTAGGAAGATGCCCTTGAACCTGGAGATTTGGGACCCATGGGATGGGTACCATGCAGTATTACTTGAAAGGGTCTGCGTTGGCTCACCCAACCTCACCGAACCTCTCAGCCCCAAGAGTGTCCACCCTTATGTCTCAATCAGCTGTGGGTCTAGATATGGTCAATCCAGGTTGCATCACAGCCCCTGAACGAATTTTGTAAGAATTTCTCTCTCTTTCACTGCCTTTGTTTCACGGGTTTTGAAAAGTAATTTATTTTTATAATGGGGTTTAGCTGCTTTTCACGGCTGTGTTTATGCCGCTTTACACCCCCTTGACTCACTTACAGAGAGATATCAATACATAGGTTTGAAGATTCTTACTAGTCAGATATATTCTTGTGCGGTGAATAGGGGGTGTTGAGTCCAGTTCACTGAAAAAGGAATAGGTCTTGTCTCTTACATATTGGGTTTATGGAACGGTATCGGAGCTAATTTGAAACCCTTGTTTTATGCATCACCCCACCTCACCTTTCCCGTTCAGCAGCCATAGTGTGTTTTCTAAACGTGTGACTCTGTTCTGTTTTGTAATTCAGTTCAAGTGTAGCGGTTTTTACATTCCCTCTCTAAGTGATATCTTATGATAAGTGTCTTTTTCTGTGTGACTTATTTCACTTAGAATCGTCGTACCTAAATCCACTCATCGTGCTGCTACTAGCCTTATGACGTGGATTTCATGGCTGAGTGATATTCCATTGTACATGAGGACCACAACTTCTTTATCCATTTTTCTCTTTCTTAGGATATTTAAGGTGTAATGAAGTGGGGGTTCTTGTCAACAGAGCAGCCCTAAACTTTGGGGTGCCTGTGTCTTGCTGATTTTTAGTTTTCCCAATTTATACGCCCATGAGTGGAAGTGCCCTATGCTCTCCAAGCTGTGTTTTTTAGATGTTTCAGAACACACCGTACACTTCTCCAGAGTGGCTGTTGGCAATTTACATCCCACCCATCACCATAGCAAGGCTCCCATTTCTCCATGGCCGGTCCTGCATTTCTGGTTTGGACACTTTTTTCCGCATGGCCCTTTTGCCCGCTGGGAAGCGAGACTTCTTTGGAGCGCTGATTGGCCTTTCCAGGTTGCTTGGTTGGCCAAAAAGGGCGTATGCGTTTTTTCCTGAATATATTCAGGAAAAAACGCATACGCCCTTTTTGGCCAAGGGCATCATTGTCCACGTTTTGCCGCTTTTCATGTGCTTTCAAGGCGATTCGAATCTACCTCCTGAAATCTGTTTCCTGCAATTCTGCCTTGCTTTCAAAGCCTCTTCGTTGCCTTCCCTTAATATATTTGTGGACGAGAGGTATCATTTAAAACTCTGCAGGTTTGTGAATTGCAGTGCCCCTGAGCTCCATTTTTCAACTCGCTTTTTTGGGAGCTGGCCGCCAAAGCGCAGGATTGCTTCAGGCCCTCTTCTGGTTCTGGGGGGCAGGCTGAGCTTGTGCTTAATTCTTCTTCCTGATGGGAAAATAGAGTGACCTGTGCCTGTCCCAACACCTAGAGCTAGTCTCTCATTGGTTCCCCCTCTTCCCGTTCATCCTCAGGACAAATTGCAACCTGTACGGAACAGGAGGTTAAAGGTGCTGATTCTCCAAGGAGGGAGATGGCTAGTAAATCGGCTGGAATGGCGAACCCGAGCAAAGGAGATGAGAAATGAGGTGCGTTTTAGAAACCTTTCCCGATCACACGGTGTACCATCTTCTGGGTTTCTCATGCCTGTTTTCGACGTAGGAAGATGCCCTTGAACCTGGAGATTTGGGACCCATGGGATGGGTACCATGCAGTATTACTTGAAAGGGTCTGCGTTGGCTCACCCAACCTCACCGAACCTCTCAGCCCCAAGAGTGTCCACCCTTATGTCTCAATCAGCTGTGGGTCTAGATATGGTCAATCCAGGTTGCATCACAGCCCCTGAACGAATTTTGTAAGAATTTCTCTCTCTTTCACTGCCTTTGTTTCACGGGTTTTGAAAAGTAATTTATTTTTATAATGGGGTTTAGCTGCTTTTCACGGCTGTGTTTATGCCGCTTTACACCCCCTTGACTCACTTACAGAGAGATATCAATACATAGGTTTGAAGATTCTTACTAGTCAGATATATTCTTGTGCGGTGAATAGGGGGTGTTGAGTCCAGTTCACTGAAAAAGGAATAGGTCTTGTCTCTTACATATTGGGTTTATGGAACGGTATCGGAGCTAATTTGAAACCCTTGTTTTATGCATCACCCCACCTCACCTTTCCCGTTCAGCAGCCATAGTGTGTTTTCTAAACGTGTGACTCTGTTCTGTTTTGTAATTCAGTTCAAGTGTAGCGGTTTTTACATTCCCTCTCTAAGTGATATCTTATGATAAGTGTCTTTTTCTGTGTGACTTATTTCACTTAGAATCGTCGTACCTAAATCCACTCATCGTGCTGCTACTAGCCTTATGACGTGGATTTCATGGCTGAGTGATATTCCATTGTACATGAGGACCACAACTTCTTTATCCATTTTTCTCTTTCTTAGGATATTTAAGGTGTAATGAAGTGGGGGTTGTTGTAAACAGAGCAGCCCTAAACTTTGGGGTGCCTGTGTCTTGCTGATTTTTAGTTTTCCCAATTTATACGCCCATGAGTGGAAGTGCCCTATGCTCTCCAAGCTGTGTTTTTTAGATGTTTCAGAACACACCGTACACTTCTCCAGAGTGGCTGTTGGCAATTTACATCCCACCCATCAGCGTAGCAAGGCTCCCATTTCTCCATGGCCGGTCCTGCATTTCTGGTTTGGACACTTTTTTCCGCATGGCCCTTTTGCCCGCTGGGAAGCGAGACTTCTTTGGAGCGCTGATTGGCCTTTCCAGGTTGCTTGGTTGGCCAAAAAGGGCGTATGCGTTTTTTCCTGAATATATTCAGGAAAAAACGCATACGCCCTTTTTGGCCAAGGGCATCATTGTCCACGTTTTGCCGCTTTTCATGTGCTTTCAAGGCGATTCGAATCTACCTCCTGAAATCTGTTTCCTGCAATTCTGCCTTGCTTTCAAAGCCTCTTCGTTGCCTTCCCTTAATATATTTGTGGACGAGAGGTATCATTTAAAACTCTGCAGGTTTGTGAATTGCAGTGCCCCTGAGCTCCATTTTTCAACTCGCTTTTTTGGGAGCTGGCCGCCAAAGCGCAGGATTGCTTCAGGCCCTCTTCTGGTTCTGGGGGGCAGGCTGAGCTTGTGCTTAATTCTTCTTCCTGATGGGAAAATAGAGTGACCTGTGCCTGTCCCAACACCTAGAGCTAGTCTCTCATTGGTTCCCCCTCTTCCCGTTCATCCTCAGGACAAATTGCAACCTGTACGGAACAGGAGGTTAAAGGTGCTGATTCTCCAAGGAGGGAGATGGCTGGTAAATCGGCTGGAATGGCGAACCCGAGCAAAGGAGATGAGAAATGAGGTGCGTTTTAGAAACCTTTCCCGATCACACGGTGTACCATCTTCTGGGTTTCTCATGCCTGTTTTCGACGTAGGAAGATGCCCTTGAACCTGGAGATTTGGGACCCATGGGATGGGTACCATGCAGTATTACTTGAAAGGGTCTGCATTGGCTCACCCAACCTCACCGAACCTCTCAGCCCCAAGAGTGTCCACCCTTATGTCTCAATCAGCTGTGGGTCTAGATATGGTCAATCCAGGTTGCATCACAGCCCCTGAACGAATTTTGTAAGAATTTCTCTCCCTTTCACTGCCTTTGTTTCACGGGTTTTGAAAAGTAATTTATTTTTATAATGGGGTTTAGCTGCTTTTCACGGCTGTGTTTATGCCGCTTTACACCCCCTTGACTCACTTACAGAGAGATATCAATACATAGGTTTGAAGATTCTTACTAGTCAGATATATTCTTGTGCGGTGAATAGGGGGTGTTGAGTCCAGTTCACTGAAAAAGGAATAGGTCTTGTCTCTTACATATTGGGTTTATGGAACGGTATCGGAGCTAATTTGAAACCCTTGTTTTATGCATCACCCCACCTCACCTTTCCCGTTCAGCAGCCATAGTGTGTTTTCTAAACGTGTGACTCTGTTCTGTTTTGTAATTCAGTTCAAGTGTAGGCGGTTTTTACATTCCCTCTCTAAGTGATATCTTATGATAAGTGTCTTTTTCTGTGTGCCTTATTTCACTTAGAATCGTCGTACCTAAATCCACTCATCGTGCTGCTACTAGCCTTATGACGTGGATTTCATGGCTGAGTGATATTCCATTGTACATGAGGACCACAACTTCTTTATCCATTTTTCGCGTTCCTAGGATATTTAAGGTGTAATGAAGTGGGGGTTCTTGTCAACAGAGCAGCCCTAAACTTTGGGGTGCCTGTGTCTTGCTGATGTTTAGTTTTCCCAATTTATACGCCCATGAGTGGAAGTGCCCTATGCTCTCCAAGCTGTGTTTTTTAGATGTTTCAGAACACACCGTACACTTCTCCAGAGTGGCTGTTGGCAATTTACATCCCACCCATCAGCGTAGCAAGGCTCCCATTTCTCCATGGCCGGTCCTGCATTTCTGGTTTGGACACTTTTTTCCGCATGGCCCTTTTGCCCGATGGGAAGCGAGACTTCTTTGGAGCGCTGATTGGCCTTTCCAGGTTGCTTGGTTGGCCAAAAAGGGCGTATGCGTTTTTTCCTGAATATATTCAGGAAAAAACGCATACGCCCTTCTTGGCCAAGGGCATCATTGTCCACGTTTTGCCACTTTTCATGTGCTTTCAAGGCGATTCGAATCTACCTCCTGAAATCTGTTTCCTGCAATTCTGCCTTGCTTTCAAAGCCTCTTCGTTGCCTTCCCTTAATATATTTGTGGACGAGAGGTATCATTTAAAACTCTGCAGGTTTGTGAATTGCAGTGTCCCTGAGCTACATTTTTCAACTCGCTTTTTTGGGAGCTGGCCGCAAAAGCGCAGGATTGCTTCAGGCCCTCTTCTGGTTCTGGGGGGCAGGCTGAGCTTGTGCTTAATTCTTCTTCCTGATGGGAAAATAGAGTGACCTGTGCCTGTCCCAACACCTAGAGCTAGTCTCTCATTGGTTCCCCCTCTTCCCGTTCATCCTCAGGACAAATTGCAACCTGTACGGAACAGGAGGTTAAAGGTGCTGATTCTCCAAGGAGGGAGATGGCTAGTAAATCGGCTGGAATGGCGAACCCGAGCAAAGGAGATGAGAAATGAGGTGCGTTTTAGAAACCTTTCCCGATCACACGGTGTACCATCTTCTGGGTTTCTCATGCCTGTTTTCGACATAGGAAGATGCCCTTGAACCTGGAGATTTGGGACCCATGGGATGGGTACCATGCAGTATTACTTGAAAGGGTCTGCGTTGGCTCACCCAACCTCACCGAACCTCTCAGCCCCAAGAGTGTCCACCCTTAAGTCTCAATCAGCTGTGGGTCTAGATTTGTTCAATCCAGGTTGCATCACAGCCCCTGAACGAATTTTGTAAGAATTTCTCTCTCTTTCACTGCCTTTGTTTCACGGGTTTTGAAAAGTAATTTATTTTTATAATGGGGTTTAGCTGCTTTTCACGGCTGTGTTTATGCCGCTTTACACCCCCTTGACTCACTTACAGAGAGATATCAATACATAGGTTTGAAGATTCTTACTAGTCAGATATATTCTTGTGCGGTGAATAGGGGGTGTTGAGTCCAGTTCACTGAAAAAGGAATAGGTCTTGTCTCTTACATATTGGGTTTATGGAACGGTATCGGAGCTAATTTGAAACCCTTGTTTTATGCATCACCCCACCTCACCTTTCCCGTTCAGCAGCCATAGTGTGTTTTCTAAACGTGTGACTCTGTTCTGTTTTGTAATTCAGTTCAAGTGTAGCGGTTTTTACATTCCCTCTCTAAGTGATATCTTATGATAAGTGTCTTTTTCTGTGTGACTTATTTCACTTAGAATCGTCGTACTTAAATCCACTCATCTTGCTGCTACTAGCCTTATGACGTGGATTTCATGGCTGAGTGATATTCCATTGTACATGAGGACCACAACTTCTTTATCCATTTTTCGCTTTCCTAGGATATTTAAGGTGTAATGAAGTGGGGGTTCTTGTCAACAGAGCAGCCCTAAACTTTGGGGTGCCTGTGTCTTGCTGATTTTTAGTTTTCCCAATTTATACGCCCATGAGTGGAAGTGCCCTTTGCTCTCCAAGCTGTGTTTTTTAGATGTTTCAGAACACACCGTACACTTCTCCAGAGTGGCTGTTGGCAATTTACATCCCACCCATCAGCGTAGCAAGGCTCCCATTTCTCCATGGCCGGTCCTGCATTTCTGGTTTGGACACTTTTTTCCGCATGGCCCTTTTGCCCGCTGGGAAGCGAGACTTCTTTGGAGCGCTGATTGGCCTTTCCAGGTTGCTTGGTTGGCCAAAAAGGGCGTATGCGTTTTTTCCTGAATATATTCAGGAAAAAACGCATACGCCCTTTTTGGCCAAGGGCATCATTGTCCACGTTTTGCCGCTTTTCATGTGCTTTCAAGGCGATTCGAATCTACCTCCTGAAATCTGTTTCCTGCAATTCTGCCTTGCTTTCAAAGCCTCTTCGTTGCCTTCCCTTAATATATTTGTGGACGAGAGGTATCATTTAAAACTCTGCAGGTTTGTGAATTGCAGTGCCCCTGAGCTCCATTTTTCAACTCGCTTTTTTGGGAGCTGGCCGCCAAAGCGCAGGATTGCTTCAGGCCCTCTTCTGGTTCTGGGGGGCAGGCTGAGCTTGTGCTTAATTCTTCTTCCTGATGGGAAAATAGAGTGACCTGTGCCTGTCCCAACACCTAGAGCTAGTCTCTCATTGGTTCCCCCTCTTCCCGTTCATCCTCAGGACAAATTGCAACCTGTACGGAACAGGAGGTTAAAGGTGCTGATTCTCCAAGGAGGGAGATGGCTAGTAAATCGGCTGGAATGGCGAACCCGAGCAAAGGAGATGAGAAATGAGGTGCGTTTTAGAAACCTTTCCCGATCACACGGTGTACCATCTTCTGGGTTTCTCATGCCTGTTTTCGACGTAGGAAGATGCCCTTGAACCTGGAGATTTGGGACCCATGGGATGGGTACCATGCAGTATTACTTGAAAGGGTCTGCGTTGGCTCACCCAACCTCACCGAACCTCTCAGCCCCAAGAGTGTCCACCCTTATGTCTCAATCAGCTGTGGGTCTAGATATGGTCAATCCAGGTTGCATCACAGCCCCTGAACGAATTTTGTAAGAATTTCTCTCTCTTTCACTGCCTTTGTTTCACGGGTTTTGAAAAGTAATTTATTTTTATAATGGGGTTTAGCTGCTTTTCACGGCTGTGTTTATGCCGCTTTACACCCCCTTGACTCACTTACAGAGAGATATCAATACATAGGTTTGAAGATTCTTACTAGTCAGATATATTCTTGTGCGGTGAATAGGGGGTGTTGAGTCCAGTTCACTGAAAAAGGAATAGGTCTTGTCTCTTACATATTGGGTTTATGGAACGGTATCGGAGCTAATTTGAAACCCTTGTTTTATGCATCACCCCACCTCACCTTTCCCGTTCAGCAGCCATAGTGTGTTTTCTAAACGTGTGACTCTGTTCTGTTTTGTAATTCAGTTCAAGTGTAGCGGTTTTTACATTCCCTCTCTAAGTGATATCTTATGATAAGTGTCTTTTTCTGTGTGACTTATTTCACTTAGAATCGTCGTACCTAAATCCACTCATCGTGCTGCTACTAGCCTTATGACGTGGATTTCATGGCTGAGTGATATTCCATTGTACATGAGGACCACAACTTCTTTATCCATTTTTCTCTTTCTTAGGATATTTAAGGTGTAATGAAGTGGGGGTTCTTGTCAACAGAGCAGCCCTAAACTTTGGGGTGCCTGTGTCTTGCTGATTTTTAGTTTTCCCAATTTATACGCCCATGAGTGGAAGTGCCCTATGCTCTCCAAGCTGTGTTTTTTAGATGTTTCAGAACACACCGTACACTTCTCCAGAGTGGCTGTTGGCAATTTACATCCCACCCATCAGCGTAGCAAGGCTCCCATTTTTCCATGGCCGGTCCTGCATTTCTGGTTTGGACACTTTTTTCCGCATGGCCCTTTTGCCCGCTGGGAAGCGAGACTTCTTTGGAGCGCTGATTGGCCTTTCCAGGTTGCTTGGTTGGCCAAAAAGGGCGTATGCATTTTTTCCTGAATATATTCAGGAAAAAACGCATACGCCCTTTTTGGCCAAGGGCATCATTGTCCACGTTTTGCCGCTTTTCATGTGCTTTCAAGGCGATTCGAATCTACCTCCTGAAATCTGTTTCCTGCAATTCTGCCTTGCTTTCAAAGCCTCTTCGTTGCCTTCCCTTAATATATTTGTGGACGAGAGGTATCATTTAAAACTCTGCAGGTTTGTGAATTGCAGTGCCCCTGAGCTCCATTTTTCAACTCGCTTTTTTGGGAGCTGGCCGCAAAAGCGCAGGATTGCTTCAGGCCCTCTTCTGGTTCTGGGGGGCAGGCTGAGCTTGTGCTTAATTCTTCTTCCTGATGGGAAAATAGAGTGACCTGTGCCTGTCCCAACACCTAGAGCTAGTCTCTCATTGGTTCCCCCTCTTCCCGTTCATCCTCAGGACAAATTGCAACCTGTACGGAACAGGAGGTTAAAGGTGCTGATTCTCCAAGGAGGGAGATGGCTAGTAAATCGGCTGGAATGGCGAACCCGAGCAAAGGAGATGAGAAATGAGGTGCGTTTTAGAAACCTTTCCCGATCACACGGTGTACCATCTTCTGGGTTTCTCATGCCTGTTTTCGACGTAGGAAGATGCCCTTGAACCTGGAGATTTGGGACCCATGGGATGGGTACCATGCAGTATTACTTGAAAGGGTCTGCGTTGGCTCACCCAACCTCACCGAACCTCTCAGCCCCAAGAGTGTCCACCCTTATGTCGCAATCAGCTGTGGGTCTAGATATGGTCAATCCAGGTTGCATCACAGCCCCTGAACGAATTTTGTAAGAATTTCTCTCTCTTTCACTGCCTTTGTTTCACGGGTTTTGAAAAGTAATTTATTTTTATAATGGGGTTTAGCTGCTTTTCACGGCTGTGTTTATGCCGCTTTACACCCCCTTGACTCACTTACAGAGAGATATCAATACATAGGTTTGAAGATTCTTACTAGTCAGATATATTCTTGTGCGGTGAATAGGGGGTGATGAGTCCAGTTCACTGAAAAAGGAATAGGTCTTGTCTCTTACATATTGGGTTTATGGAACGGTATCGGAGCTAATTTGAAACCCTTGTTTTATGCATCACCCCACCTCACCTTTCCCGTTCAGCAGCCATAGTGTGTTTTCTAAACGTGTGACTCTGTTCTGTTTTGTAATTCAGTTCATGTGTAGCGGTTTTTACATTCCCTCTCTAAGTGATATCTTATGATAAGTGTCTTTTTCTGTGTGACTTATTTCACTTAGAATCGTCGTACCTAAATCCACTCATCGTGCTGCTACTAGCCTTATGACGTGGATTTCATGGCTGAGTGATATTCCATTGTACATGAGGACCACAACTTCTTTATCCATTTTTCTCTTTCTTAGGATATTTAAGGTGTAATGAAGTGGGGGTTCTTGTCAACAGAGCAGCCCTAAACTTTGGGGTGCCTGTGTCTTGCTGATTTTTAGTTTTCCCAATTTATACGCCCATGAGTGGAAGTGCCCTATGCTCTCCAAGCTGTGTTTTTTAGATGTTTCAGAACACACCGGACACTTCTCCAGAGTGGCTGTTGGCAATTTACATCCCATCCATCAGCGTAGCAAGGCTCCCATTTTTCCATGGCCGGTCCTGCATTTCTGGTTTGGACACTTTTTTCCGCATGGCCCTTTTGCCCGCTGGGAAGCGAGACTTCTTTGGAGCGCTGATTGGCCTTTCCAGGTTGCTTGGTTGGCCAAAAAGGGCGTATGCGTTTTTTCCTGAATATATTCAGGAAAAAACGCATACGCCCTTTTTGGCCAAGGGCATCATTGTCCACGTTTTGCCGCTTTTCATGTGCTTTCAAGGCGATTCGAATCTACCTCCTGAAATCTGTTTCCTGCAATTCTGCCTTGCTTTCAAAGCCTCTTCGTTGCCTTCCCTTAATATATTTGTGGACGAGAGGTATCATTTAAAACTCTGCAGGTTTGTGAATTGCATTGTCCCTGAGCTCCATTTTTCAACTCGCTTTTTTGGGAGCTGGCCGCCAAAGCGCAGGATTGCTTCAGGCCCTCTTCTGGTTCTGGGGGGCAGGCTGAGCTTGTGCTTAATTCTTCTTCCTGATGGGAAAATAGAGTGACCTGTGCCTGTCCCAACACCTAGAGCTAGTCTCTCATTGGTTCCCCCTCTTCCCGTTCATCCTCAGGACAAATTGCAACCTGTACGGAACAGGAGGTTAAAGGTGCTGATTCTCCAAGGAGGGAGATGGCTAGTAAATCGGCTGGAATGGCGAACCCGAGCAAAGGAGATGAGAAATGAGGTGCGTTTTAGAAACCTTTCCCGATCACACGGTGTACCATCTTCTGGGTTTCTCATGCCTGTTTTCGACGTAGGAAGATGCCCTTGAACCTAGAGATTTGGGACCCATGGGATGGGTACCATGCAGTATTACTTGAAAGGGTCTGCGTTGGCTCACCCAACCTCACCGAACCTCTCAGCCCCAAGAGTGTCCACCCTTATGTCTCAATCAGCTGTGGGTCTAGATATGGTCAATCCAGGTTGTATCACAGCCCCTGAACGAATTTTGTAAGAATTTCTCTCTCTTTCACTGCCTTTGTTTCACGGGTTTTGAAAAGTAATTTATTTTTATAATGGGGTTTAGCTGCTTTTCACGGCTGTGTTTATGCCGCTTTACACCCCCTTGACTCACTTACAGAGAGATATCAATACATAGGTTTGAAGATTCTTACTAGTCAGATATATTCTTGTGCGGTGAATAGGGGGTGATGAGTCCAGTTCACTGAAAAAGGAATAGGTCTTGTCTCTTACATATTGGGTTTATGGAACGGTATCGGAGCTAATTTGAAACCCTTGTTTTATGCATCACCCCACCTCACCTTTCCCGTTCAGCAGCCATAGTGTGTTTTCTAAACGTGTGACTCTGTTCTGTTTTGTAATTCAGTTCATGTGTAGCGGTTTTTACATTCCCTCTCTAAGTGATATCTTATGATAAGTGTCTTTTTCTGTGTGACTTATTTCACTTAGAATCGTCGTACCTAAATCCACTCATCGTGCTGCTACTAGCCTTATGACGTGGATTTCATGGCTGAGTGATATTCCATTGTACATGAGGACCACCACTTCTTTATCCATTTTTCTCTTTCTTAGGATATTTAAGGTGTAATGAAGTGGGGGTTCTTGTCAACAGAGCAGCCCTAAACTTTGGGGTGCCTGTGTCTTGCTGATTTTTAGTTTTCCCAATTTATACGCCCATGAGTGGAAGTGCCCTATGCTCTCCAAGCTGTGTTTTTTAGATGTTTCAGAACACACCGGACACTTCTCCAGAGTGGCTGTTGGCAATTTACATCCCACCCATCAGCGTAGCAAGGCTCCCATTTTTCCATGGCCGGTCCTGCATTTCTGGTTTGGACACTTTTTTCCGCATGGCCCTTTTGCCCGCTGGGAAGCGAGACTTCTTTGGAGCGCTGATTGGCCTTTCCAGGTTGCTTGGTTGGCCAAAAAGGGCGTATGCGTTTTTTCCTGAATATATTCAGGAAAAAACGCATACGCCCTTTTTGGCCAAGGGCATCATTGTCCACGTTTTGCCGCTTTTCATGTGCTTTCAAGGCGATTCGAATCTACCTCCTGAAATCTGTTTCCTGCAATTCTGCCTTGCTTTCAAAGCCTCTTCGTTGCCTTCCCTTAATATATTTGTGGACGAGAGGTATCATTTAAAACTCTGCAGGTTTGTGAATTGCATTGTCCCTGAGCTCCATTTTTCAACTCGCTTTTTTGGGAGCTGGCCGCAAAAGCGCAGGATTGCTTCAGGCCCTCTTCTGGTTCTGGGGGGCAGGCTGAGCTTGTGCTTAATTCTTCTTCCTGATGGGAAAATAGAGTGACCTGTGCCTGTCCCAACACCTAGAGCTAGTCTCTCATTGGTTCCCCCTCTTCCCGTTCATCCTCAGGACAAATTGCAACCTGTACGGAACAGGAGGTTAAAGGTGCTGATTCTCCAAGGAGGGAGATGGCTAGTAAAT
Source organism: Balaenoptera acutorostrata (assembly GCF_949987535.1). Taxonomy (NCBI): domain Eukaryota; kingdom Metazoa; phylum Chordata; class Mammalia; order Artiodactyla; family Balaenopteridae; genus Balaenoptera; species Balaenoptera acutorostrata. The sequence continues at coordinate 123,588 of NW_026646791.1, read as the reverse complement.
CGGCTGGAATGGCGAACCCGAGCAAAGGAGATGAGAAATGAGGTGCGTTTTAGAAACCTTTCCCGATCACACGGTGTACCATCTTCTGGGTTTCTCATGCCTGTTTTCGACGTAGGAAGATGCCCTTGAACCTGGAGATTTGGGACCCATGGGATGGGTACCATGCAGTATTACTTGAAAGGGTCTGCGTTGGCTCACCCAACCTCACCGAACCTCTCAGCCCCAAGAGTGTCCACCCTTATGTCTCAATCAGCTGTGGGTCTAGATATGGTCAATCCAGGTTGCATCACAGCCCCTGAACGAATTTTGTAAGAATTTCTCTCTCTTTCACTGCCTTTGTTTCACGGGTTTTGAAAAGTAATTTATTTTTATAATGGGGTTTAGCTGCTTTTCACGGCTGTGTTTATGCCGCTTTACACCCCCTTGACTCACTTACAGAGAGATATCAATACATAGGTTTGAAGATTCTTACTAGTCAGATATATTCTTGTGCGGTGAATAGGGGGTGTTGAGTCCAGTTCACTGAAAAAGGAATAGGTCTTGTCTCTTACATATTGGGTTTATGGAACGGTATCGGAGCTAATTTGAAACCCTTGTTTTATGCATCACCCCACCTCACCTTTCCCGTTCAGCAGCCATAGTGTGTTTTCTAAACGTGTGACTCTGTTCTGTTTTGTAATTCAGTTCAAGTGTAGCGGTTTTTACATTCCCTCTCTAAGTGATATCTTATGATAAGTGTCTTTTTCTGTGTGACTTATTTCACTTAGAATCGTCGTACCTAAATCCACTCATCGTGCTGCTACTAGCCTTATGACGTGGATTTCATGGCTGAGTGATATTCCATTGTACATGAGGACCACAACTTCTTTATCCATTTTTCGCTTTCCTAGGATATTTAAGGTGTAATGAAGTGGGGGTTCTTGTCAACAGAGCAGCCCTAAACTTTGGGGTGCCTGTGTCTTGCTGATTTTTAGTTTTCCCAATTTATACGCCCATGAGTGGAAGTGCCCTATGCTCTCCAAGCTGTGTTTTTTAGATGTTTCAGAACACACCGTACACTTCTCCAGAGTGGCTGTTGGCAATTTACATCCCACCCATCAGCGTAGCAAGGCTCCCATTTCTCCATGGCCGGTCCTGCATTTCTGGTTTGGACACTTTTTTCCGCATGGCCCTTTTGCCCGCTGGGAAGCGAGACTTCTTTGGAGCGCTGATTGGCCTTTCCAGGTTGCTTGGTTGGCCAAAAAGGGCGTATGCGTTTTTTCCTGAATATATTCAGGAAAAAACGCATACGCCCTTTTTGGCCAAGGGCATCATTGTCCACGTTTTGCCGCTTTTCATGTGCTTTCAAGGCGATTCGAATCTACCTCCTGAAATCTGTTTCCTGCAATTCTGCCTTGCTTTCAAAGCCTCTTCGTTGCCTTCCCTTAATATATTTGTGGACGAGAGGTATCATTTAAAACTCTGCAGGTTTGTGAATTGCAGTGCCCCTGAGCTCCATTTTTCAACTCGCTTTTTTGGGAGCTGGCCGCAAAAGCGCAGGATTGCTTCAGGCCCTCTTCTGGTTCTGGGGGGCAGGCTGAGCTTGTGCTTAATTCTTCTTCCTGATGGGAAAATAGAGTGACCTGTGCCTGTCCCAACACCTAGAGCTAGTCTCTCATTGGTTCCCCGTCTTCCCCTTCATCCTCAGGACAAATTGCAACCTGTACGGAACAGGAGGTTAAAGGTGCTGATTCTCCAAGGAGGGAGATGGCTAGTAAATCGGCTGGAATGGCGAACCCGAGCAAAGGAGATGAGAAATGAGGTGCGTTTTAGAAACCTATCCCGATCACACGGTGTACCATCTTCTGGGTTTCTCATGCCTGTTTTCGACGTAGGAAGATGCCCTTGAACCTGGAGATTTGGGACCCATGGGATGGGTACCATGCAGTATTACTTGAAAGGGTCTGCGTTGGCTCACCCAACCTCACCGAACCTCTCAGCCCCAAGAGTGTCCACCCTTATGTCTCAATCAGCTGTGGGTCTAGATATGGTCAATCCAGGTTGCATCACAGCCCCTGAACGAATTTTGTAAGAATTTCTCTCTCTTTCACTGCCTTTGTTTCACGGGTTTTGAAAAGTAATTTATTTTTATAATGGGGTTTAGCTGCTTTTCACGGCTGTGTTTATGCCGCTTTACACCCCCTTGACTCACTTACAGAGAGATATCAATACATAGGTTTGAAGATTCTTACTAGTCAGATATATTCTTGTGCGGTGAATAGGGGGTGTTGAGTCCAGTTCACTGAAAAAGGAATAGGTCTTGTCTCTTACATATTGGGTTTATGGAACGGTATCGGAGCTAATTTGAAACCCTTATTTTATGCATCACCCCACCTCACCTTTCCCGTTCAGCAGCCATAGTGTGTTTTCTAAACGTGTGACTCTGTTCTGTTTTGTAATTCAGTTCAAGTGTAGCGGTTTTTACATTCCCTCTCTAAGTGATATCTTATGATAAGTGTCTTTTTCTGTGTGACTTATTTCACTTAGAATCGTCGTACCTAAATCCACTCATCGTGCTGCTACTAGCCTTATGACGTGGATTTCATGGCTGAGTGATATTCCATTGTACATGAGGACCACAACTTCTTTATCCATTTTTCGCTTTCCTAGGATATTTAAGGTGTATTGAAGTGGGGGTTCTTGTCAACAGAGCAGCCCTAAACTTTGGGGTGCCTGTGTCTTGCTGATTTTTAGTTTTCCCAATTTATACGCCCATGAGTGGAAGTGCCCTATGCTCTCCAAGCTGTGTTTTTTAGATGTTTCAGAACACACCGTACACTTCTCCAGAGTGGCTGTTGGCAATTTACATCCCACCCATCAGCGTAGCAAGGCTCCCATTTCTCCATGGCCGGTCCTGCATTTCTGGTTTGGACACTTTTTTCCGCATGGCCCTTTTGCCCGCTGGGAAGCGAGACTTCTTTGGAGCGCTGATTGGCCTTTCCAGGTTGCTTGGTTGGCCAAAAAGGGCGTATGCGTTTTTTCCTGAATATATTCAGGAAAAAACGCATACGCCCTTTTTGGCCAAGGGCATCATTGTCCACGTTTTGCCGCTTTTCATGTGCTTTCAAGGCGATTCGAATCTACCTCCTGAAATCTGTTTCCTGCAATTCTGCCTTGCTTTCAAAGCCTCTTCGTTGCCTTCCCTTAATATATTTGTGGACGAGAGGTATCATTTAAAACTCTGCAGGTTTGTGAATTGCAGTGTCCCTGAGCTCCATTTTTCAACTCGCTTTTTTGGGAGCTGGCCGCAAAAGCGCAGGATTGCTTCAGGCCCTCTTCTGGTTCTGGGGGGCAGGCTGAGCTTGTGCTTAATTCTTCTTCCTGATGGGAAAATAGAGTGACCTGTGCCTGTCCCAACACCTAGAGCTAGTCTCTCATTGGTTCCCCCTCTTCCCGTTCATCCTCAGGACAAATTGCAACCTGTACGGAACAGGAGGTTAAAGGTGCTGATTCTCCAAGGAGGGAGATGGCTAGTAAATCGGCTGGAATGGCGAACCCGAGCAAAGGAGATGAGAAATGAGGTGCGTTTTAGAAACCTTTCCCGATCACACGGTGTACCATCTTCTGGGTTTCTCATGCCTGTTTTCGACGTAGGAAGATGCCCTTGAACCTGGAGATTTGGGACCCATGGGATGGGTACCATGCAGTATTACTTGAAAGGGTCTGCGTTGGCTCACCCAACCTCACCGAACCTCTCAGCCCCAAGAGTGTCCACCCTTATGTCTCAATCAGCTGTGGGTCTAGATATGGTCAATCCAGGTTGCATCACAGCCCCTGAACGAATTTTGTAAGAATTTCTCTCTCTTTCACTGCCTTTGTTTCACGGGTTTTGAAAAGTAATTTATTTTTATAATGGGGTTTAGCTGCTTTTCACGGCTGTGTTTATGCCGCTTTACACCCCCTTGACTCACTTACAGAGAGATATCAATACATAGGTTTGAAGATTCTTACTAGTCAGATATATTCTTGTGCGGTGAATAGGGGGTGTTGAGTCCAGTTCACTGAAAAAGGAATAGGTCTTGTCTCTTACATATTGGGTTTATGGAACGGTATCGGAGCTAATTTGAAACCCTTGTTTTATGCATCACCCCACCTCACCTTTCCCGTTCAGCAGCCATAGTGTGTTTTCTAAACGTGTGACTCTGTTCTGTTTTGTAATTCAGTTCAAGTGTAGCGGTTTTTACATTCCCTCTCTAAGTGATATCTTATGATAAGTGTCTTTTTCTGTGTGACTTATTTCACTTAGAATCGTCGTACCTAAATCCACTCATCGTGCTGCTACTAGCCTTATGACGTGGATTTCATGGCTGAGTGATATTCCATTGTACATGAGGACCACAACTTCTTTATCCATTTTTCGCTTTCCTAGGATATTTAAGGTGTAATGAAGTGGGGGTTCTTGTCAACAGAGCAGCCCTAAACTTTGGGGTGCCTGTGTCTTGCTGATTTTTAGTTTTCCCAATTTATACGCCCATGAGTGGAAGTGCCCTATGCTCTCCAAGCTGTGTTTTTTAGATGTTTCAGAACACACCGTACACTTCTCCAGAGTGGCTGTTGGCAATTTACATCCCACCCATCAGCGTAGCAAGGCTCCCATTTCTCCATGGCCGGTCCTGCATTTCTGGTTTGGACACTTTTTTCCGCATGGCCCTTTTGCCCGCTGGGAAGCGAGACTTCTTTGGAGCGCTGATTGGCCTTTCCAGGTTGCTTGGTTGGCCAAAAAGGGCGTATGCGTTTTTTCCTGAATATATTCAGGAAAAAACGCATACGCCCTTTTTGGCCAAGGGCATCATTGTCCACGTTTTGCCGCTTTTCATGTGCTTTCAAGGCGATTCGAATCTACCTCCTGAAATCTGTTTCCTGCAATTCTGCCTTGCTTTCAAAGCCTCTTCGTTGCCTTCCCTTAATATATTTGTGGACGAGAGGTATCATTTAAAACTCTGCAGGTTTGTGAATTGCAGTGCCCCTGAGCTCCATTTTTCAACTCGCTTTTTTGGGAGCTGGCCGCCAAAGCGCAGGATTGCTTCAGGCCCTCTTCTGGTTCTGGGGGGCAGGCTGAGCTTGTGCTTAATTCTTCTTCCTGATGGGAAAATAGAGTGACCTGTGCCTGTCCCAACACCTAGAGCTAGTCTCTCATTGGTTCCCCGTCTTCCCCTTCATCCTCAGGACAAATTGCAACCTGTACGGAACAGGAGGTTAAAGGTGCTGATTCTCCAAGGAGGGAGATGGCTAGTAAATCGGCTGGAATGGCGAACCAGAGCAAAGGAGATGAGAAATGAGGTGCGTTTTAGAAACCTTTCCCGATCACACGGTGTACCATCTTCTGGGTTTCTCATGCCTGTTTTCGACGTAGGAAGATGCCCTTGAACCTGGAGATTTGGGACCCATGGGATGGGTACCATGCAGTATTACTTGAAAGGGTCTGCGTTGGCTCACCCAACCTCACCGAACCTCTCAGCCCCAAGAGTGTCCACCCTTATGTCTCAATCAGCTGTGGGTCTAGATATGGTCAATCCAGGTTGCATCACAGCCCCTGAACGAATTTTGTAAGAATTTCTCTCTCTTTCACTGCCTTTGTTTCACGGGTTTTGAAAAGTAATTTATTTTTATAATGGGGTTTAGCTGCTTTTCACGGCTGTGTTTATGCCGCTTTACACCCCCTTGACTCACTTACAGAGAGATATCAATACATAGGTTTGAAGATTCTTACTAATCAGATATATTCTTGTGCGGTGAATAGGGGGTGTTGAGTCCAGTTCACTGAAAAAGGAATAGGTCTTGTCTCTTACATATTGGGTTTATGGAACGGTATCGGAGCTAATTTGAAACCCTTGTTTTATGCATCACCCCACCTCACCTTTCCCGTTCAGCAGCCATAGTGTGTTTTCTAAACGTGTGACTCTGTTCTGTTTTGTAATTCAGTTCAAGTGTAGCGGTTTTTACATTCCCTCTCTAAGTGATATCTTATGATAAGTGTCTTTTTCTGTGTGACTTATTTCACTTAGAATCGTCGTACCTAAATCCACTCATCGTGCTGCTACTAGCCTTATGACGTGGATTTCATGGCTGAGTGATATTCCATTGTACATGAGGACCACAACTTCTTTATCCATTTTTCGCTTTCCTAGGATATTTAAGGTGTATTGAAGTGGGGGTTCTTGTCAACAGAGCAGCCCTAAACTTTGGGGTGCCTGTGTCTTGCTGATTTTTAGTTTTCCCAATTTATACGCCCATGAGTGGAAGTGCCCTATGCTCTCCAAGCTGTGTTTTTTAGATGTTTCAGAACACACCGTACACTTCTCCAGAGTGGCTGTTGGCAATTTACATCCCACCCATCAGCGTAGCAAGGCTCCCATTTCTCCATGGCCGGTCCTGCATTTCTGGTTTGGACACTTTTTTCCGCATGGCCCTTTTGCCCGCTGGGAAGCGAGACTTCTTTGGAGCGCTGATTGGCCTTTCCAGGTTGCTTGGTTGGCCAAAAAGGGCGTATGCGTTTTTTCCTGAATATATTCAGGAAAAAACGCATACGCCCTTTTTGGCCAAGGGCATCATTGTCCACGTTTTGCCGCTTTTCATGTGCTTTCAAGGCGATTCGAATCTACCTCCTGAAATCTGTTTCCTGCAATTCTGCCTTGCTTTCAAAGCCTCTTCGTTGCCTTCCCTTAATATATTTGTGGACGAGAGGTATCATTTAAAACTCTGCAGGTTTGTGAATTGCAGTGCCCCTGAGCTCCATTTTTCAACTCGCTTTTTTGGGAGCTGGCCGCAAAAGCGCAGGATTGCTTCAGGCCCTCTTCTGGTTCTGGGGGGCAGGCTGAGCTTGTGCTTAATTCTTCTTCCTGATGGGAAAATAGAGTGACCTGTGCCTGTCCCAACACCTAGAGCTAGTCTCTCATTGGTTCCCCCTCTTCCCGTTCATCCTCAGGACAAATTGCAACCTGTACGGAACAGGAGGTTAAAGGTGCTGATTCTCCAAGGAGGGAGATGGCTAGTAAATCGGCTGGAATGGCGAACCCGAGCAAAGGAGATGAGAAATGAGGTGCGTTTTAGAAACCTTTCCCGATCACACGGTGTACCATCTTCTGGGTTTCTCATGCCTGTTTTCGACGTAGGAAGATGCCCTTGAACCTGGAGATTTGGGACCCATGGGATGGGTACCATGCAGTATTACTTGAAAGGGTCTGCGTTGGCTCACCCAACCTCACCGAACCTCTCAGCCCCAAGAGTGTCCACCCTTATGTCTCAATCAGCTGTGGGTCTAGATATGGTCAATCCAGGTTGCATCACAGCCCCTGAACGAATTTTGTAAGAATTTCTCTCTCTTTCACTGCCTTTGTTTCACGGGTTTTGAAAAGTAATTTATTTTTATAATGGGGTTTAGCTGCTTTTCACGGCTGTGTTTATGCCGCTTTACACCCCCTTGACTCACTTACAGAGAGATATCAATACATAGGTTTGAAGATTCTTACTAGTCAGATATATTCTTGTGCGGTGAATAGGGGGTGTTGAGTCCAGTTCACTGAAAAAGGAATAGGTCTTGTCTCTTACATATTGGGTTTATGGAACGGTATCGGAGCTAATTTGAAACCCTTGTTTTATGCATCACCCCACCTCACCTTTCCCGTTCAGCAGCCATAGTGTGTTTTCTAAACGTGTGACTCTGTTCTGTTTTGTAATTCAGTTCAAGTGTAGCGGTTTTTACATTCCCTCTCTAAGTGATATCTTATGATAAGTGTCTTTTTCTGTGTGACTTATTTCACTTAGAATCGTCGTACCTAAATCCACTCATCGTGCTGCTACTAGCCTTATGACGTGGATTTCATGGCTGAGTGATATTCCATTGTACATGAGGACCACCACTTCTTTATCCATTTTTCGCTTTCCTAGGATATTTAAGGTGTAATGAAGTGGGGGTTCTTTTCAACAGAGCAGCCCTAAACTTTGGGGTGCCTGTGTCTTGCTGATTTTTAGTTTTCCCAATTTATACGCCCATGAGTGGAAGTGCCCTATGCTCTCCAAGCTGTGTTTTTTAGATGTTTCAGAACACACCGTACACTTCTCCAGAGTGGCTGTTGGCAATTTACATCCCACCCATCAGCGTAGCAAGGCTCCCATTTCTCCATGGCCGGTCCTGCATTTCTGGTTTGGACACTTTTTTCCGCATGGCCCTTTTGCCCGCTGGGAAGCGAGACTTCTTTGGAGCGCTGATTGGCCTTTCCAGGTTGCTTGGTTGGCCAAAAAGGGCGTATGCGTTTTTTCCTGAATATATTCAGGAAAAAACGCATACGCCCTTTTTGGCCAAGGGCATCATTGTCCACGTTTTGCCGCTTTTCATGTGCTTTCAAGGCGATTCGAATCTACCTCCTGAAATCTGTTTCCTGCAATTCTGCCTTGCTTTCAAAGCCTCTTCGTTGCCTTCCCTTAATATATTTGTGGACGAGAGGTATCATTTAAAACTCTGCAGGTTTGTGAATTGCAGTGTCCCTGAGCTCCATTTTTCAACTCGCTTTTTTGGGAGCTGGCCGCAAAAGCGCAGGATTGCTTCAGGCCCTCTTCTGGTTCTGGGGGGCAGGCTGAGCTTGTGCTTAATTCTTCTTCCTGATGGGAAAATAGAGTGACCTGTGCCTGTCCCAACACCTAGAGCTAGTCTCTCATTGGTTCCCCCTCTTCCCCTTCATCCTCAGGACAAATTGCAACCTGTACGGAACAGGAGGTTAAAGGTGCTGATTCTCCAAGGAGGGAGATGGCTAGTAAATCGGCTGGAATGGCGAACCCGAGCAAAGGAGATGAGAAATGAGGTGCGTTTTAGAAACCTTTCCCGATCACACGGTGTACCATCTTCTGGGTTTCTCATGCCTGTTTTCGACGTAGGAAGATGCCCTTGAACCTGGAGATTTGGGACCCATGGGATGGGTACCATGCAGTATTACTTGAAAGGGTCTGCGTTGGCTCACCCAACCTCACCGAACCTCTCAGCCCCAAGAGTGTCCACCCTTATGTCTCAATCAGCTGTGGGTCTAGATATGGTCAATCCAGGTTGCATCACAGCCCCTGAACGAATTTTGTAAGAATTTCTCTCTCTTTCACTGCCTTTGTTTCACGGGTTTTGAAAAGTAATTTATTTTTATAATGGGGTTTAGCTGCTTTTCACGGCTGTGTTTATGCCGCTTTACACCCCCTTGACTCACTTACAGAGAGATATCAATACATAGGTTTGAAGATTCTTACTAGTCAGATATATTCTTGTGCGGTGAATAGGGGGTGTTGAGTCCAGTTCACTGAAAAAGGAATAGGTCTTGTCTCTTACATATTGGGTTTATGGAACGGTATCGGAGCTAATTTGAAACCCTTGTTTTATGCATCACCCCACCTCACCTTTCCCGTTCAGCAGCCATAGTGTGTTTTCTAAACGTGTGACTCTGTTCTGTTTTGTAATTCAGTTCAAGTGTAGCGGTTTTTACATTCCCTCTCTAAGTGATATCTTATGATAAGTGTCTTTTTCTGTGTGACTTATTTCACTTAGAATCGTCGTACCTAAATCCACTCATCGTGCTGCTACTAGCCTTATGACGTGGATTTCATGGCTGAGTGATATTCCATTGTACATGAGGACCACAACTTCTTTATCCATTTTTCGCTTTCCTAGGATATTTAAGGTGTATTGAAGTGGGGGTTCTTGTCAACAGAGCAGCCCTAAACTTTGGGGTGCCTGTGTCTTGCTGATTTTTAGTTTTCCCAATTTATACGCCCATGAGTGGAAGTGCCCTATGCTCTCCAAGCTGTGTTTTTTAGATGTTTCAGAACACACCGTACACTTCTCCAGAGTGGCTGTTGGCAATTTACATCCCACCCATCAGCGTAGCAAGGCTCCCATTTCTCCATGGCCGGTCCTGCATTTCTGGTTTGGACACTTTTTTCCGCATGGCCCTTTTGCCCGCTGGGAAGCGAGACTTCTTTGGAGCGCTGATTGGCCTTTCCAGGTTGCTTGGTTGGCCAAAAAGGGCGTATGCGTTTTTTCCTGAATATATTCAGGAAAAAACGCATACGCCCTTTTTGGCCAAGGGCATCATTGTCCACGTTTTGCCGCTTTTCATGTGCTTTCAAGGCGATTCGAATCTACCTCCTGAAATCTGTTTCCTGCAATTCTGCCTTGCTTTCAAAGCCTCTTCGTTGCCTTCCCTTAATATATTTGTGGACGAGAGGTATCATTTAAAACTCTGCAGGTTTGTGAATTGCAGTGCCCCTGAGCTCCATTTTTCAACTCGCTTTTTTGGGAGCTGGCCGCAAAAGCGCAGGATTGCTTCAGGCCCTCTTCTGGTTCTGGGGGGCAGGCTGAGCTTGTGCTTAATTCTTCTTCCTGATGGGAAAATAGAGTGACCTGTGCCTGTCCCAACCCCTAGAGCTAGTCTCTCATTGGTTCCCCCTCTTCCCCTTCATCCTCAGGACAAATTGCAACCTGTACGGAACAGGAGGTTAAAGGTGCTGATTCTCCAAGGAGGGAGATGGCTAGTAAATCGGCTGGAATGGCGAACCCGAGCAAAGGAGATGAGAAATGAGGTGCGTTTTAGAAACCTTTCCCGATCACACGGTGTACCATCTTCTGGGTTTCTCATGCCTGTTTTCGACGTAGGAAGATGCCCTTGAACCTGGAGATTTGGGACCCATGGGATGGGTACCATGCAGTATTACTTGAAAGGGTCTGTGTTGGCTCACCCAACCTCACCGAACCTCTCAGCCCCAAGAGTGTCCACCCTTATGTCTCAATCAGCTGTGGGTCTAGATATGGTCAATCCAGGTTGCATCACAGCCCCTGAACGAATTTTGTAAGAATTTCTCTCTCTTTCACTGCCTTTGTTTCACGGGTTTTGAAAAGTAATTTATTTTTATAATGGGGTTTAGCTGCTTTTCACGGCTGTGTTTATGCCGCTTTACACCCCCTTGACTCACTTACAGAGAGATATCAATACATAGGTTTGAAGATTCTTACTAGTCAGATATATTCTTGTGCGGTGAATAGGGGGTGTTGAGTCCAGTTCACTGAAAAAGGAATAGGTCTTGTCTCTTACATATTGGGTTTATGGAACGGTATCGGAGCTAATTTGAAACCCTTGTTTTATGCATCACCCCACCTCACCTTTCCCGTTCAGCAGCCATAGTGTGTTTTCTAAACGTGTGACTCTGTTCTGTTTTGTAATTCAGTTCAAGTGTAGCGGTTTTTACATTCCCTCTCTAAGTGATATCTTATGATAAGTGTCTTTTTCTGTGTGACTTATTTCACTTAGAATCGTCGTACCTAAATCCACTCATCGTGCTGCTACTAGCCTTATGACGTGGATTTCATGGCTGAGTGATATTCCATTGTATATGAGGACCACAACTTCTTTATCCATTTTTCGCTTTCCTAGGATATTTAAGGTGTAATGAAGTGGGGGTTCTTGTCAACAGAGCAGCCCTAAACTTTGGGGTGCCTGTGTCTTGCTGATTTTTAGTTTTCCCAATTTATACGCCCATGAGTGGAAGTGCCCTATGCTCTCCAAGCTGTGTTTTTTAGATGTTTCAGAACACACCGTACACTTCTCCAGAGTGGCTGTTGGCAATTTACATCCCACCCATCAGCGTAGCAAGGCTCCCATTTCTCCATGGCCGGTCCTGCATTTCTGGTTTGGACACTTTTTTCCGCATGGCCCTTTTGCCCGCTGGGAAGCGAGACTTCTTTGGAGCGCTGATTGGCCTTTCCAGGTTGCTTGGTTGGCCAAAAAGGGCGTATGCGTTTTTTCCTGAATATATTCAGGAGAAAACGCATACGCCCTTTTTGGCCAAGGGCATCATTGTCCACGTTTTGCCGCTTTTCATGCGCTTTCAAGGCGATTCGAATCTACCTCCTGAAATCTGTTTCCTGCAATTCTGCCTTGCTTTCAAAGCCTCTTCGTTGCCTTCCCTTAATATATTTGTGGACGAGAGGTATCATTTAAAACACTGCAGGTTTGTGAATTGCAGTGCCCCTGAGCTCCATTTTTCAACTCGCTTTTTTGGGAGCTGGCCGCAAAAGCGAAGGATTGCTTCAGGCCCTCTTCTGGTTCTGGGGGGCAGGCTGAGCTTGTGCTTAATTCTTCTTCCTGATGGGAAAATAGAGTGACCTGTGCCTGTCCCAACACCTAGAGCTAGTCTCTCATTGGTTCCCCCTCTTCCCGTTCATCCTCAGGACAAATTGCAACCTGTACGGAACAGGAGGTTAAAGGTGCTGATTCTCCAAGGAGGGAGATGGCTAGTAAATCGGCTGGAATGGCGAACCCGAGCAAAGGAGATGAGAAATGAGGTGCGTTTTAGAAACCTTTCCCGATCACACGGTGTACCATCTTCTGGGTTTCTCATGCCTGTTTTCGACGTAGGAAGATGCCCTTGAACCTGGAGATTTGGGACCCATGGGATGGGTACCATGCAGTATTACTTGAAAGGGTCTGCGTTGGCTCACCCAACCTCACCGAACCTCTCAGCCCCAAGAGTGTCCACCCTTATGTCTCAATCAGCTGTGGGTCTAGATATGGTCAATCCAGGTTGCATCACAGCCCCTGAACGAATTTTGTAAGAATTTCTCTCTCTTTCACTGCCTTTGTTTCACGGGTTTTGAAAAGTAATTTATTTTTATAATGGGGTTTAGCTGCTTTTCACGGCTGTGTTTATGCCGCTTTACACCCCCTTGACTCACTTACAGAGAGATATCAATACATAGGTTTGAAGATTCTTACTAGTCAGATATATTCTTGTGCGGTGAATAGGGGGTGTTGAGTCCAGTTCACTGAAAAAGGAATAGGTCTTGTCTCTTACATATTGGGTTTATGGAACGGTATCGGAGCTAATTTGAAACCCTTGTTTTATGCATCACCCCACCTCACCTTTCCCGTTCAGCAGCCATAGTGTGTTTTCTAAACGTGTGACTCTGTTCTGTTTTGTAATTCAGTTCAAGTGTAGCGGTTTTTACATTCCCTCTCTAAGTGATATCTTATGATAAGTGTCTTTTTCTGTGTGACTTATTTCACTTAGAATCGTCGTACCTAAATCCACTCATCGTGCTGCTACTAGCCTTATGACGTGGATTTCATGGCTGAGTGATATTCCATTGTACATGAGGACCACAACTTCTTTATCCATTTTTCGCGTTCCTAGGATATTTAAGGTGTAATGAAGTGGGGGTTCTTGTCAACAGAGCAGCCCTAAACTTTGGGGTGCCTGTGTCTTGCTGATTTTTAGTTTTCCCAATTTATACGCCCATGAGTGGAAGTGCCCTATGCTCTCCAAGCTGTGTTTTTTAGATGTTTCAGAACACACCGTACACTTCTCCAGAGTGGCTGTTGGCAATTTACATCCCACCCATCAGCGTAGCAAGGCTCCCATTTCTCCATGGCCGGTCCTGCATTTCTGGTTTGGACACTTTTTTCCGCATGGCCCTTTTGCCCGCTGGGAAGCGAGACTTCTTTGGAGCGCTGATTGGCCTTTCCAGGTTGCTTGGTTGGCCAAAAAGGGCGTATGCGTTTTTTCCTGAATATATTCAGGAAAAAACGCATACGCCCTTTTTGGCCAAGGGCATCATTGTCCACGTTTTGCCGCTTTTCATGTGCTTTCAAGGCGATTCGAATCTACCTCCTGAAATCTGTTTCCTGCAATTCTGCCTTGCTTTCAAAGCCTCTTCGTTGCCTTCCCTTAATATATTTGTGGACGAGAGGTATCATTTAAAACTCTGCAGGTTTGTGAATTGCAGTGCCCCTGAGCTCCATTTTTCAACTCGCTTTTTTGGGAGCTGGCCGCAAAAGCGCAGGATTGCTTCAGGCCCTCTTCTGGTTCTGGGGGGCAGGCTGAGCTTGTGCTTAATTCTTCTTCCTGATGGGAAAATAGAGTGACCTGTGCCTGTCCCAACACCTAGAGCTAGTCTCTCATTGGTTCCCCGTCTTCCCCTTCATCCTCAGGACAAATTGCAACCTGTACGGAACAGGAGGTTAAAGGTGCTGATTCTCCAAGGAGGGAGATGGCTAGTAAATCGGCTGGAATGGCGAACCAGAGCAAAGGAGATGAGAAATGAGGTGCGTTTTAGAAACCTATCCCGATCACACGGTGTACCATCTTCTGGGTTTCTCATGCCTGTTTTCGACGTAGGAAGATGCCCTTGAACCTGGAGATTTGGGACCCATGGGATGGGTACCATGCAGTATTACTTGAAAGGGTCTGCGTTGGCTCACCCAACCTCACCGAACCTCTCAGCCCCAAGAGTGTCCACCCTTATGTCTCAATCAGCTGTGGGTCTAGATATGGTCAATCCAGGTTGCATCACAGCCCCTGAACGAATTTTGTAAGAATTTCTCTCTCTTTCACTGCCTTTGTTTCACGGGTTTTGAAAAGTAATTTATTTTTATAATGGGGTTTAGCTGCTTTTCACGGCTGTGTTTATGCCGCTTTACACCCCCTTGACTCACTTACAGAGAGATATCAATACATAGGTTTGAAGATTCTTACTAATCAGATATATTCTTGTGCGGTGAATAGGGGGTGTTGAGTCCAGTTCACTGAAAAAGGAATAGGTCTTGTCTCTTACATATTGGGTTTATGGAACGGTATCGGAGCTAATTTGAAACCCTTGTTTTATGCATCACCCCACCTCACCTTTCCCGTTCAGCAGCCATAGTGTGTTTTCTAAACGTGTGACTCTGTTCTGTTTTGTAATTCAGTTCAAGTGTAGCGGTTTTTACATTCCCTCTCTAAGTGATATCTTATGATAAGTGTCTTTTTCTGTGTGACTTATTTCACTTAGAATCGTCGTACCTAAATCCACTCATCGTGCTGCTACTAGCCTTATGACGTGGATTTCATGGCTGAGTGATATTCCATTGTACATGAGGACCACAACTTCTTTATCCATTTTTCGCTTTCCTAGGATATTTAAGGTGTATTGAAGTGGGGGTTCTTGTCAACAGAGCAGCCCTAAACTTTGGGGTGCCTGTGTCTTGCTGATTTTTAGTTTTCCCAATTTATACGCCCATGAGTGGAAGTGCCCTATGCTCTCCAAGCTGTGTTTTTTAGATGTTTCAGAACACACCGTACACTTCTCCAGAGTGGCTGTTGGCAATTTACATCCCACCCATCAGCGTAGCAAGGCTCCCATTTCTCCATGGCCGGTCCTGCATTTCTGGTTTGGACACTTTTTTCCGCATGGCCCTTTTGCCCGCTGGGAAGCGAGACTTCTTTGGAGCGCTGATTGGCCTTTCCAGGTTGCTTGGTTGGCCAAAAAGGGCGTATGCGTTTTTTCCTGAATATATTCAGGAAAAAACGCATACGCCCTTTTTGGCCAAGGGCATCATTGTCCACGTTTTGCCGCTTTTCATGTGCTTTCAAGGCGATTCGAATCTACCTCCTGAAATCTGTTTCCTGCAATTCTGCCTTGCTTTCAAAGCCTCTTCGTTGCCTTCCCTTAATATATTTGTGGACGAGAGGTATCATTTAAAACTCTGCAGGTTTGTGAATTGCAGTGCCCCTGAGCTCCATTTTTCAACTCGCTTTTTTGGGAGCTGGCCGCAAAAGCGCAGGATTGCTTCAGGCCCTCTTCTGGTTCTGGGGGGCAGGCTGAGCTTGTGCTTAATTCTTCTTCCTGATGGGAAAATAGAGTGACCTGTGCCTGTCCCAACACCTAGAGCTAGTCTCTCATTGGTTCCCCCTCTTCCCGTTCATCCTCAGGACAAATTGCAACCTGTACGGAACAGGAGGTTAAAGGTGCTGATTCTCCAAGGAGGGAGATGGCTAGTAAATCGGCTGGAATGGCGAACCCGAGCAAAGGAGATGAGAAATGAGGTGCGTTTTAGAAACCTTTCCCGATCACACGGTGTACCATCTTCTGGGTTTCTCATGCCTGTTTTCGACGTAGGAAGATGCCCTTGAACCTGGAGATTTGGGACCCATGGGATGGGTACCATGCAGTATTACTTGAAAGGGTCTGCGTTGGCTCACCCAACCTCACCGAACCTCTCAGCCCCAAGAGTGTCCACCCTTATGTCTCAATCAGCTGTGGGTCTAGATATGGTCAATCCAGGTTGCATCACAGCCCCTGAACGAATTTTGTAAGAATTTCTCTCTCTTTCACTGCCTTTGTTTCACGGGTTTTGAAAAGTAATTTATTTTTATAATGGGGTTTAGCTGCTTTTCACGGCTGTGTTTATGCCGCTTTACACCCCCTTGACTCACTTACAGAGAGATATCAATACATAGGTTTGAAGATTCTTACTAGTCAGATATATTCTTGTGCGGTGAATAGGGGGTGTTGAGTCCAGTTCACTGAAAAAGGAATAGGTCTTGTCTCTTACATATTGGGTTTATGGAACGGTATCGGAGCTAATTTGAAACCCTTGTTTTATGCATCACCCCACCTCACCTTTCCCGTTCAGCAGCCATAGTGTGTTTTCTAAACGTGTGACTCTGTTCTGTTTTGTAATTCAGTTCAAGTGTAGCGGTTTTTACATTCCCTCTCTAAGTGATATCTTATGATAAGTGTCTTTTTCTGTGTGACTTATTTCACTTAGAATCGTCGTACCTAAATCCACTCATCGTGCTGCTACTAGCCTTATGACGTGGATTTCATGGCTGAGTGATATTCCATTGTACATGAGGACCACAACTTCTTTATCCATTTTTCGCTTTCCTAGGATATTTAAGGTGTAATGAAGTGGGGGTTCTTGTCAACAGAGCAGCCCTAAACTTTGGGGTGCCTGTGTCTTGCTGATTTTTAGTTTTCCCAATTTATACGCCCATGAGTGGAAGTGCCCTATGCTCTCCAAGCTGTGTTTTTTAGATGTTTCAGAACACACCGTACACTTCTCCAGAGTGGCTGTTGGCAATTTACATCCCACCCATCAGCGTAGCAAGGCTCCCATTTCTCCATGGCCGGTCCTGCATTTCTGGTTTGGACACTTTTTTCCGCATGGCCCTTTTGCCCGCTGGGAAGCGAGACTTCTTTGGAGCGCTGATTGGCCTTTCCAGGTTGCTTGGTTGGCCAAAAAGGGCGTATGCGTTTTTTCCTGAATATATTCAGGAAAAAACGCATACGCCCTTTTTGGCCAAGGGCATCATTGTCCACGTTTTGCCGCTTTTCATGTGCTTTCAAGGCGATTCGAATCTACCTCCTGAAATCTGTTTCCTGCAATTCTGCCTTGCTTTCAAAGCCTCTTCGTTGCCTTCCCTTAATATATTTGTGGACGAGAGGTATCATTTAAAACTCTGCAGGTTTGTGAATTGCAGTGTCCCTGAGCTCCATTTTTCAACTCGCTTTTTTGGGAGCTGGCCGCAAAAGCGCAGGATTGCTTCAGGCCCTCTTCTGGTTCTGGGGGGCAGGCTGAGCTTGTGCTTAATTCTTCTTCCTGATGGGAAAATAGAGTGACCTGTGCCTGTCCCAACACCTAGAGCTAGTCTCTCATTGGTTCCCCCTCTTCCCCTTCATCCTCAGGACAAATTGCAACCTGTACGGAACAGGAGGTTAAAGGTGCTGATTCTCCAAGGAGGGAGATGGCTAGTAAATCGGCTGGAATGGCGAACCCGAGCAAAGGAGATGAGAAATGAGGTGCGTTTTAGAAACCTTTCCCGATCACACGGTGTACCATCTTCTGGGTTTCTCATGCCTGTTTTCGACGTAGGAAGATGCCCTTGAACCTGGAGATTTGGGACCCATGGGATGGGTACCATGCAGTATTACTTGAAAGGGTCTGCGTTGGCTCACCCAACCTCACCGAACCTCTCAGCCCCAAGAGTGTCCACCCTTATGTCTCAATCAGCTGTGGGTCTAGATATGGTCAATCCAGGTTGCATCACAGCCCCTGAACGAATTTTGTAAGAATTTCTCTCTCTTTCACTGCCTTTGTTTCACGGGTTTTGAAAAGTAATTTATTTTTATAATGGGGTTTAGCTGCTTTTCACGGCTGTGTTTATGCCGCTTTACACCCCCTTGACTCACTTACAGAGAGATATCAATACATAGGTTTGAAGATTCTTACTAGTCAGATATATTCTTGTGCGGTGAATAGGGGGTGTTGAGTCCAGTTCACTGAAAAAGGAATAGGTCTTGTCTCTTACATATTGGGTTTATGGAACGGTATCGGAGCTATTTTGAAACCCTTGTTTTATGCATCACCCCACCTCACCTTTCCCGTTCAGCAGCCATAGTGTGTTTTCTAAACGTGTGACTCTGTTCTGTTTTGTAATTCAGTTCAAGTGTAGCGGTTTTTACATTCCCTCTCTAAGTGATATCTTATGATAAGTGTCTTTTTCTGTGTGACTTATTTCACTTAGAATCGTCGTACCTAAATCCACTCATCGTGCTGCTACTAGCCTTATGACGTGGATTTCATGGCTGAGTGATATTCCATTGTACATGAGGACCACAACTTCTTTATCCATTTTTCGCTTTCCTAGGATATTTAAGGTGTATTGAAGTGGGGGTTCTTGTCAACAGAGCAGACCTAAACTTTGGGGTGCCTGTGTCTTGCTGATTTTTAGTTTTCCCAATTTATACGCCCATGAGTGGAAGTGCCCTATGCTCTCCAAGCTGTGTTTTTTAGATGTTTCAGAACACACCGTACACTTCTCCAGAGTGGCTGTTGGCAATTTACATCCCACCCATCAGCGTAGCAAGGCTCCCATTTCTCCATGGCCGGTCCTGCATTTCTGGTTTGGACACTTTTTTCCGCATGGCCCTTTTGCCCGCTGGGAAGCGAGACTTCTTTGGAGCGCTGATTGGCCTTTCCAGGTTGCTTGGTTGGCCAAAAAGGGCGTATGCGTTTTTTCCTGAATATATTCAGGAAAAAACGCATACGCCCTTTTTGGCCAAGGGCATCATTGTCCACGTTTTGCCGCTTTTCATGTGCTTTCAAGGCGATTCGAATCTACCTCCTGAAATCTGTTTCCTGCAATTCTGCCTTGCTTTCAAAGCCTCTTCGTTGCCTTCCCTTAATATATTTGTGGACGAGAGGTATCATTTAAAACTCTGCAGGTTTGTGAATTGCAGTGCCCCTGAGCTCCATTTTTCAACTCGCTTTTTTGGGAGCTGGCCGCAAAAGCGCAGGATTGCTTCAGGCCCTCTTCTGGTTCTGGGGGGCAGGCTGAGCTTGTGCTTAATTCTTCTTCCTGATGGGAAAATAGAGTGACCTGTGCCTGTCCCAACACCTAGAGCTAGTCTCTCATTGGTTCCCCCTCTTCCCCTTCATCCTCAGGACAAATTGCAACCTGTACGGAACAGGAGGTTAAAGGTGCTGATTCTCCAAGGAGGGAGATGGCTAGTAAATCGGCTGGAATGGCGAACCCGAGCAAAGGAGATGAGAAATGAGGTGCGTTTTAGAAACCTTTCCCGATCACACGGTGTACCATCTTCTGGGTTTCTCATGCCTGTTTTCGACGTAGGAAGATGCCCTTGAACCTGGAGATTTGGGACCCATGGGATGGGTACCATGCAGTATTACTTGAAAGGGTCTGTGTTGGCTCACCCAACCTCACCGAACCTCTCAGCCCCAAGAGTGTCCACCCTTATGTCTCAATCAGCTGTGGGTCTAGATATGGTCAATCCAGGTTGCATCACAGCCCCTGAACGAATTTTGTAAGAATTTCTCTCTCTTTCACTGCCTTTGTTTCACGGGTTTTGAAAAGTAATTTATTTTTATAATGGGGTTTAGCTGCTTTTCACGGCTGTGTTTATGCCGCTTTACACCCCCTTGACTCACTTACAGAGAGATATCAATACATAGGTTTGAAGATTCTTACTAGTCAGATATATTCTTGTGCGGTGAATAGGGGGTGTTGAGTCCAGTTCACTGAAAAAGGAATAGGTCTTGTCTCTTACATATTGGGTTTATGGAACGGTATCGGAGCTAATTTGAAACCCTTGTTTTATGCATCACCCCACCTCACCTTTCCCGTTCAGCAGCCATAGTGTGTTTTCTAAACGTGTGACTCTGTTCTGTTTTGTAATTCAGTTCAAGTGTAGCGGTTTTTACATTCCCTCTCTAAGTGATATCTTATGATAAGTGTCTTTTTCTGTGTGACTTATTTCACTTAGAATCGTCGTACCTAAATCCACTCATCGTGCTGCTACTAGCCTTATGACGTGGATTTCATGGCTGAGTGATATTCCATTGTATATGAGGACCACAACTTCTTTATCCATTTTTCGCTTTCCTAGGATATTTAAGGTGTAATGAAGTGGGGGTTCTTGTCAACAGAGCAGCCCTAAACTTTGGGGTGCCTGTGTCTTGCTGATTTTTAGTTTTCCCAATTTATACGCCCATGAGTGGAAGTGCCCTATGCTCTCCAAGCTGTGTTTTTTAGATGTTTCAGAACACACCGTACACTTCTCCAGAGTGGCTGTTGGCAATTTACATCCCACCCATCAGCGTAGCAAGGCTCCCATTTCTCCATGGCCGGTCCTGCATTTCTGGTTTGGACACTTTTTTCCGCATGGCCCTTTTGCCCGCTGGGAAGCGAGACTTCTTTGGAGCGCTGATTGGCCTTTCCAGGTTGCTTGGTTGGCCAAAAAGGGCGTATGCGTTTTTTCCTGAATATATTCAGGAGAAAACGCATACGCCCTTTTTGGCCAAGGGCATCATTGTCCACGTTTTGCCGCTTTTCATGCGCTTTCAAGGCGATTCGAATCTACCTCCTGAAATCTGTTTCCTGCAATTCTGCCTTGCTTTCAAAGCCTCTTCGTTGCCTTCCCTTAATATATTTGTGGACGAGAGGTATCATTTAAAACACTGCAGGTTTGTGAATTGCAGTGCCCCTGAGCTCCATTTTTCAACTCGCTTTTTTGGGAGCTGGCCGCAAAAGCGAAGGATTGCTTCAGGCCCTCTTCTGGTTCTGGGGGGCAGGCTGAGCTTGTGCTTAATTCTTCTTCCTGATGGGAAAATAGAGTGACCTGTGCCTGTCCCAACACCTAGAGCTAGTCTCTCATTGGTTCCCCCTCTTCCCGTTCATCCTCAGGACAAATTGCAACCTGTACGGAACAGGAGGTTAAAGGTGCTGATTCTCCAAGGAGGGAGATGGCTAGTAAATCGGCTGGAATGGCGAACCCGAGCAAAGGAGATGAGAAATGAGGTGCGTTTTAGAAACCTTTCCCGATCACACGGTGTACCATCTTCTGGGTTTCTCATGCCTGTTTTCGACGTAGGAAGATGCCCTTGAACCTGGAGATTTGGGACCCATGGGATGGGTACCATGCAGTATTACTTGAAAGGGTCTGCGTTGGCTCACCCAACCTCACCGAACCTCTCAGCCCCAAGAGTGTCCACCCTTATGTCTCAATCAGCTGTGGGTCTAGATATGGTCAATCCAGGTTGCATCACAGCCCCTGAACGAATTTTGTAAGAATTTCTCTCTCTTTCACTGTCTTTGTTTCACGGGTTTTGAAAAGTAATTTAGTTTTATAATGGGGTTTAGCTGCTTTTCACGGCTGTGTTTATGCCGCTTTACACCCCCTTGACTCACTTACAGAGAGATATCAATACATAGGTTTGAAGATTCTTACTAGTCAGATATATTCTTGTGCGGTGAATAGGGGGTGTTGAGTCCAGTTCACTGAAAAAGGAATAGGTCTTGTCTCTTACATATTGGGTTTATGGAACGGTATCGGAGCTAATTTGAAACCCTTGTTTTATGCATCACCCCACCTCACCTTTCCCGTTCAGCAGCCATAGTGTGTTTTCTAAACGTGTGACTGTGTTCTGTTTTGTAATTCAGTTCAAGTGTAGGCGGTTTTTACATTCCCTCTCTAAGTGATATCTTATGATAAGTGTCTTTTTCTGTGTGACTTATTTCACTTAGAATCGTCGTACCTAAATCCACTCATCGTGCTGCTACTAGCCTTATGACGTGGATTTCATGGCTGAGTGATATTCAATTGTACATGAGGACCACAAATACTTTATCCATTTTTCGCTTTCCTAGGATACTTAAGGTGTAATGAAGTGGGGGTTCTTGTCAACAGAGCAGCCCTAAACTTTGGGGTGCCTGTGTCTTGCTGATTTTTAGTTTTCCCAATTTATACGCCCATGAGTGGAAGTGCCCTATGCTCTCCAAGCTGTGTTTTTTAGATGTTTCAGAACACACCGTACACTTCTCCAGAGTGGCTGTTGGCAATTTACATCCCACCCATCAGCGTAGCAAGGCTCCCATTTCTCCATGGCCGGTCCTGCATTTCTGGTTTGGACACTTTTTTCCGCATGGCCCTTTTGCCCGCTGGGAAGCGAGACTTCTTTGGAGCGCTGATTGGCCTTTCCAGGTTGCTTGGTTGGCCAAAAAGGGTGTATGCGTTTTTTCCTGAATATATTCAGGAAAAAACGCATACGCCCTTTTTGGCCAAGGGCATCATTGTCCACGTTTTGCCGCTTTTCATGTGCTTTCAAGGCGATTCGAATCTACCTCCTGAAATCTGTTTCCTGCAATTCTGCCTTGCTTTCAAAGCCTCTTCGTTGCCTTCCCTTAATATATTTGTGGACGAGAGGTATCATTTAAAACTCTGCAGGTTTGTGAATTGCAGTGCCCCTGAGCTCCATTTTTCAACTCGCTTTTTTGGGAGCTGGCCGCCAAAGCGCAGGATTGCTTCAGGCCCTCTTCTGGTTCTGGGGGGCAGGCTGAGCTTGTGCTTAATTCTTCTTCCTGATGGGAAAATAGAGTGACCTGTGCCTGTCCCAACACCTAGAGCTAGTCTCTCATTGGTTCCCCCTCTTCCCGTTCATCCTCAGGACAAATTGCAACCTGTACGGAACAGGAGGTTAAAGGTGCTGATTCTCCAAGGAGGGAGATGGCTAGTAAATCGGCTGGAATGGCGAACCCGAGCAAAGGAGATGAGAAATGAGGTGCGTTTTAGAAACCTTTCCCGATCACACGGTGTACCATCTTCTGGGTTTCTCATGCCTGTTTTCGACGTAGGAAGATGCCCTTGAACCTGGAGATTTGGGACCCATGGGATGGGTACCATGCAGTATTACTTGAAAGGGTCTGCGTTGGCTCACCCAACCTCACCGAACCTCTCAGCCCCAAGAGTGTCCACCCTTATGTCTCAATCAGCTGTGGGTCTAGATATGGTCAATCCAGGTTGCATCACAGCCCCTGAACGAATTTTGTAAGAATTTCTCTCTCTTTCACTGTCTTTGTTTCACGGGTTTTGAAAAGTAATTTATTTTTATAATGGGGTTTAGCTGCTTTTCACGGCTGTGTTTATGCCGCTTTACACCCCCTTGACTCACTTACAGAGAGATATCAATACATAGGTTTGAAGATTCTTACTAGTCAGATATATTCTTGTGCGGTGAATAGGGGGTGTTGAGCCCAGTTCACTGAAAAAGGAATAGGTCTTGTCTCTTACATATTGGGTTTATGGAACGGTATCTGAGCTAATTTGAAACCCTTGTTTTATGCATCACTCCACCTCACCTTTCCCGTTCAGCAGCCATAGTGTGTTTCCTAAACGTGGGACTCTGTTCTGTTTTGCAATTCAGTTCAAGTGTAGCGGTTTTTACATTCCCTCTAGAAGTGATATCTTATGATAAGTGTCTTTTTCTGTGTGACTTATTTCACTTAGAATCGTCGTACCTAAATCCACTCATCGTGCTGCTACTAGCCTTATGACGTTGATTTCATGGCTGAGTGATATTCCATTGTACATGAGGACCACAACTTCTTTATCCATTTTTCTCTTTCCTAGGATATTTAAGGTGTAATGAAGTGGGGGTTCTTGTCCACAGAGCAGCCCTAAACTTTGGGGTGCCTGTGTCTTGCTGATTTTTAGTTTTCCCAATTTATACGGCCATGAGTGGAAGTGCCCTATGCTCTCCAAGCTGTGTTTTTTAGATGTTTCAGAACACACCGTACACTTCTCCAGAGAGGCTGTTGGCAATTTACATCCCACCCATCAGCATAGCAAGGCTCCCATTTCTCCATGGCCGGTCCTGCATTTCTGGTTTGGACAATTTTTTCCGCATGGCCCTTTTGCCCGCTGGGAAGCGAGACTTCTTTGGAGCGCTGATTGGCCTTTCCAGGTTGCTTGGTTGGCCAAAAAGGGCGTATGCGTATTTTCCTGAATATATTCAGGAAAAAACGCATACGCCCTTTTTGGCCAACGGCATCATTGTCCACGTTATGCCGCTTTTCATGTGCTTTCAAGGCGATTCGAATCTACCTCCTGAAATCTGTTTCCTGCAATTCTGCCTTGCTTTCAAAGCCTCTTCGTTGCCTTCCCTTAATATATTTGTGGACGAGAGGAATCATTTAAAACTCTGCAGGTTTGTGAATTGCAGTGCCCCTGAGCTCCATTTTTCAACTCGCTTTTTTGGGAGCTGGCCGCAAAAGCGCAGGATTGCTTCAGGCCCTCTTCTGGTTCTGGGGGGCAGGCTGAGCTTGTGCTTAATTCTTCTTCCTGATGGGAAAATAGAGTGACCTGTGCCTGTCCCAACACCTAGAGCTAGTCTCTCATTGGTTCCCCTTCTTCCCGTTCATCCTCAGGACAAATTGCAACCTGTACGGAACAGGAGGTTAAAGGTGCTGATTCTCCAAGGAGGGAGATGGCTAGTAAATCGGCTGGAATGGCGAACCCGAGCAAAGGAGATGAGAAATGAGGTGCGTTTTAGAAACCTTTCCCAATCACACGGTGTACCATCTTCTGGGTTTCTCATGCCTGTTTTCGACGTAGGAAGATGCCCTTGAACCTGGAGATTTGGGACCCATGGGATGGGTACCATGCAGTGTTACTTGAAAGGGTCTGCGTTGGCTCACCCAACCTCACCGAACCTCTCAGCCCCAAGAGTGTCCACCCTTATGTCTCAATCAGCTGTGGGTCTAGATATGGTCAATCCAGGTTGCATCACAGCCCCTGAACGAATTTTGTAAGAATTTCTCTCTCTTTCACTGTCTTTGTTTCAGGGGTTTTGAAAAGTAATTTATTTTTATAATGGGGTTTAGCTGCTTTTCACGGCTGTGTTTATGGCGCTTTACACCCCCTTGACTCACTTACAGAGAGATATCAATACATAGGTTTGAAGATTCTTACTAGTCAGATATATTCTTGTGCGGTGAATAGGGGGTGTTGAGTCCAGTTCACTGAAAAAGGAATAGGTCTTGTCTCTTACGTATTGGGTTTATGGAACGGTATCGGAGCTAATTTGAAACCCTTGTTTTATGCATCACCCCACCTCACCTTTCCCGTTCAGCAGCCATAGTGTGTTTCCTAAACGTGTGACTCTGTTCTGTTTTGCAATTCAGTTCAAGTGTAGCGGGTTTTACATTCCCTCTAGAAGTGATATCTTATGATAAGTGTCTTTTTCTGTGTGACTTATTTCACTTAGAATCGTCGTACCTAAATCCACTCATCGTGCTGCTTCTAGCCTTATGACGTGGATTTCATGGCTGAGTGATATTCCATTGTACATGAGGACCACCACTTCTTTATCCATTTTTCGCTTTCCTAGGATATTTAAGGTGTAATGAAGTGGGGGTTCTTGTCAACAGAGCAGCCCTAAACTTTGGGGTGCCTGTGTCTTGCTGATTTTTAGTTTTCCCAATTTATATGCCCATGAGTGGAAGTGCCCTATGCTCTCCAAGCTGTGTTTTTTAGATGTTTCAGAACACACCGTACACTTCTCCGGAGTGGCTGTTGGCAATTTACATCCCACCCATCAGCGTAGCAAGGCTCCCATTTCTCCATGGCCGGTCCTGCATTTCTGGTTTGGACACTTTTTTCCGCATGGCCCTTTTGCCCGCTGGGAAGCGAGACTTCTTTGGAGCGCTGATTGGCCTTTCCAGGTTGCTTGGTTGGCCAAAAAGGGCGTATGCGTTTTTTCCTGAATATATTCAGGAAAAAACGCATACGCCCTTTTTGGCCAAGGGCATCATTGTCCACGTTTTGCCGCTTTTCATGTGCTTTCAAGGCGATTCGAATCTACCTCCTGAAATCTGTTTCCTGCAATTCTGCCTTGCTTTCAAAGCCTCTTCGTTGCCTTCCCTTAATATATTTGTGGACGAGAGGTATCATTTAAAACTCTGCAGGTTTGTGAATTGCAGTGCCCCTGAGCTCCATTTTTCAACTCGCTTTTTTGGGAGCTGGCCGCAAAAGCGCAGGATTGCTTCAGGCCCTCTTCTGGTTCTGGGGGGCAGGCTGAGCTTGTGCTTAATTCTTCTTCCTGATGGGAAAATAGAGTGACCTGTGCCTGTCCCAACACCTAGAGCTAGTCTCTCATTGGTTCCCCCTCTTCCCGTTCATCCTCAGGACAAATTGCAACCTGTACGGAACAGGAGGTTAAAGGTGCTGATTCTCCAAGGAGGGAGATGGCTAGTAAATCGGCTGGAATGGCGAACCCGAGCAAAGGAGATGAGAAATGAGGTGCGTTTTAGAAACCTTTCCCGATCACACGGTGTAGCATCTTCTGGGTTTCTCATGCCTGTTTTCGACGTAGGAAGATGCCCTTGAACCTGGAGATTTGGGACCCATGGGATGGGTACCATGCAGTATTACTTGAAAGGGTCTGCGTTGGCTCACCCAACCTCACCGAACCTCTCAGCCCCAAGAGTGTCCACCCTTATGTCTCAATCAGCTGTGGGTCTAGATATGGTCAATCCAGGTTGCATCACAGCCCCTGAACGAATTTTGTAAGAAATTCTCTCTCTTTCCCTGTCTTTGTTTCACGGGTTTTGAAAAGTAATTTATTTTTATAATGGGGTTTAGCTGCTTTTCACGGCTGTGTTTATGCCGCTTTACACCCCCTTGACTCACTTACAGAGAGATATCAATACATAGGTTTGAAGATTCTTACTAGTCAGATATATTCTTGTGTGGTGAATAGGGGGTGTTGAGTCCAGTTCACTGAAAAAGGAATAGGTCTTGTCTCTTACATATTGGGTTTATGGAACGGTATCGGAGCTAATTTGAAACCCTTGTTTTATGCATCACCCCACCTCACCTTTCCCGTTCACCAGCCATAGTGTGTTTCCTAAACGTGTGACTCTGTTCTGTTTTGTAATTCAGTTCAAGTGTAGCGGTTTTTACATTCCCTCTCTAAGTGATATCTTAGGATAAGTGTCTTTTTCTGTGTGACTTATTTCACTTAGAATCGTCGTACCTAAATCCACTCATCGTGCTGCTACTAGCCTTATGACGTTGATTTCATGGCTGAGTGATATTCCATTGTACATGAGGACCCCAACTTCTTTATCCATTTTTCTCTTTCCTAGGATATTTAAGGTGTAATGAAGTGGGGGTTCTTGTCAACAGAGCAGCCCTAAACTTTGGGGTGCCTGTGTCTTGCTGATTTTTAGTTTTCCCAATTTATACGGCCATGAGTGGAAGTGCCCTATGCTCTCCAAGCTGTGTTTTTTAGATGTTTCAGAACACACCGTACACTTCTCCGGAGTGGCTGTTGGCAATTTACATCCCACCCATCAGCGTAGCAAGGCTCCCATTTCTCCATGGCCGGTCCTGCATTTCTGGTTTGGACACTTTTTTCCGCATGGCCCTTTTGCCCGCTGGGAAGCGAGACTTCTTTGGAGCGCTGATTGGCCTTTCCAGGTTGCTTGGTTGGCCAAAAAGGGCGTATGCGTTTTTTCCTGAATATATTCAGGAAAAAACGCATACGCCCTTTTTGGCCAAGGGCATCATTGTCCACGTTTTGCCGCTTTTCATGTGCTTTCAAGGCGATTCGAATCTACCTCCTGAAATCTGTTTCCTGCAATTCTGCCTTGCTTTCAAAGCCTCTTCGTTGCCTTCCCTTAATATATTTGTGGACGAGAGGTATCATTTAAAACTCTGCAGGTTTGTGAATTGCAGTGCCCCTGAGCTCCATTTTTCAACTCGCTTTTTTGGGAGCTGGCCGCCAAAGCGCAGGATTGCTTCAGGCCCTCTTCTGGTTCTGGGGGGCAGGCTGAGCTTGTGCTTAATTCTTCTTCCTGATGGGAAAATAGAGTGACCTGTGCCTGTCCCAACACCTAGAGCTAGTCTCTCATTGGTTCCCCCTCTTCCCGTTCATCCTCAGGACAAATTGCAACCTGTACGGAACAGGAGGTTAAAGGTGCTGATTCTCCAAGGAGGGAGATGGCTAGTAAATCGGCTGGAATGGCGAACCCGAGCAAAGGAGATGAGAAATGAGGTGCGTTTTAGAAACCTTTCCCGATCACACTGTGTACCATCTTCTGGGTTTCTCATGCCTGTTTTCGACGTAGGAAGATGCCCTTGAACCTGGAGATTTGGGACCCATGGGATGGGTACCATGCAGTATTACTTGAAAGGGTCTGCGTTGGCTCACCCAACCTCACCGAACCTCTCAGCCCCAAGAGTGTCCACCCTTATGTCTCAATCAGCTGTGGGTCTAGATATGGTCAATCCAGGTTGCATCACAGCCCCTGAACGAATTTTGTAAGAATTTCTCTCTCTTTCACTGTCTTTGTTTCACGGGTTTTGAAAAGTAATTTATTTTTATAATGGGGTTTAGCTGCTTTTCACGGCTGTGTTTATGCCGCTTTACACCCCCTTGACTCACTTACAGAGAGATATCAATACATAGGTTTGAAGATTCTTACTAGTCAGATATATTCTTGTGCGGTGAATAGGGGGTGTTGAGTCCAGTTCACTGAAAAAGGAATAGGTCTTGTCTCTTACATATTGGGTTTATGGAACGGTATCTGAGCTAATTTGAAACCCTTGTTTTATGCATCACCCCACCTCACCTTTCCCGTTCAGCAGCCATAGTGTGTTTCCTAAACGTGGGACTCTGTTCTGTTTTGCAATTCAGTTCAAGTGTAGCGGTTTTTACATTCCCTCTAGAAGTGATATCATATGATAAGTGTCTTTTTCTGTGTGACTTATTTCACTTAGAATCGTCGTACCTAAATCCACTCATCGTGCTGCTACTAGCCTTATGACGTGGATTTCATGGCTGAGTGATATTCCATTGTACATGAGGACCACAACTTCTTTATCCATTTTTCTCTTTCCTAGGATATTTAAGGTGTAATGAAGTGGGGGTTCTTGTCCACAGAGCAGCCCTAAACTTTGGGGTGCCTGTGTCTTGCTGATTTTTAGTTTTCCCAATTTATACGCCCATGAGTGGAAGTGCCCTATGCTCTCCAAGCTGTGTTTTTTAGATGTTTCAGAACACACCGTACACTTCTCCAGAGTGGCTGTTGGCAATTTACATCCCACCCATCAGCGTAGCAAGGCTCCCATTTCTCCATGGCCGGTCCTGCATTTCTGGTTTGGACACTTTTTTCCGCATGGCCCTTTTGCCCGCTGGGAAGCGAGACTTCTTTGGAGCGCTGATTGGCCTTTCCAGGTTGCTTGGTTGGCCAAAAAGGGCGTATGCGTTTTTTCCTGAATATATTCAGGAAAAAACGCATACGCCCTTTTTGGCCAAGGGCATCATTGTCCACGTTTTGCCGCTTTTCATGTGCTTTCAAGGCGATTCGAATCTACCTCCTGAAATCTGTTTCCTGCAATTCTGCCTTGCTTTCAAAGCCTCTTCGTTGCCTTCCCTTAATATATTTGTGGACGAGAGGTATCATTTAAAACTCTGCAGGTTTGTGAATTGCAGTGCCCCTGAGCTCCATTTTTCAACTCGCTTTTTTGGGAGCTGGCCGCCAAAGCGCAGGATTGCTTCAGGCCCTCTTCTGGTTCTGGGGGGCAGGCTGAGCTTGTGCTTAATTCTTCTTCCTGATGGGAAAATAGAGTGACCTGTGCCTGTCCCAACACCTAGAGCTAGTCTCTCATTGGTTCCCCCTCTTCCCGTTCATCCTCAGGACAAATTGCAACCTGTACGGAACAGGAGGTTAAAGGTGCTGATTCTCCAAGGAGGGAGATGGCTAGTAAATCGGCTGGAATGGCGAACCCGAGCAAAGGAGATGAGAAATGAGGTGCGTTTTAGAAACCTTTCCCGATCACACGGTG
This sequence comes from Balaenoptera acutorostrata, assembly GCF_949987535.1. Taxonomy (NCBI): domain Eukaryota; kingdom Metazoa; phylum Chordata; class Mammalia; order Artiodactyla; family Balaenopteridae; genus Balaenoptera; species Balaenoptera acutorostrata. The sequence goes on along the minus strand of NW_026646791.1, from coordinate 93,608 downwards.
TACCATCTTCTGGGTTTCTCATGCCTGTTTTCGACGTAGGAAGATGCCCTTGAACCTGGAGATTTGGGACCCATGGGATGGGTACCATGCAGTACTACTTGAAAGGGTCTGCGTTGGCTCACCCAACCTCACCGAAACTCTCAGCCCCAAGAGTGTCCACCCTTATGTCTCAATCAGCTGTGGGTCTAGATATGGTCAATCCAGGTTGCATCACAGCCCCTGAACGAATTTTGTAAGAATTTCTCTCTCTTTCACTGTCTTTGTTTCACGGGTTTTGAAAAGTAATTTATTTTTATAATGGGGTTTAGCTGCTTTTCACGGCTGTGTTTATGCCGCTTTACACCCCCTTGACTCACTTACAGAGAGATATCAATACATAGGTTTGAAGATTCTTACTAGTCATATATTCTTGTGCGGTGAATAGGGGGTGTTGAGTCCAGTTCACTGAAAAAGGAATAGGTCTTGTCTCTTACATATTGGGTTTATGGAACGGTATCGGAGCTAATTTGAAACCCTTGTTTTATGCATCACCCCACCTCACCTTTCCCGTTCAGCAGCCATAGTGTGTTTCCTAAACGTGTGACTCTGTTCTGTTTTGTAATTCAGTTCAAGTGTAGTGGTTTTTACATTCCCTCTCTAAGTGATATCTTATGATAAGTGTCTTTTTCTGTGTGACTTATTTCACTTAGAATCGTCGTACCTAAATCCACTCATCATGCTGCTACTAGCCTTATGACGTTGATTTCATGGCTGAGTGATATTCCATTGTACATGAGGACCACAACTTCTTTATCCATTTTTCTCTTTCCTAGGATATTTAAGGTGTAATGAAGTGGGGGTTCTTGTCAACAGAGCAGCCCTAAACTTTGGGGTGCCTGTGTCTTGCTGATTTTTAGATTTCCCAATTTATACGCCCATGAGTGGAAGTGCCCTATGCCCTCCAAGCTGTGTTTTTTAGATGTTTCAGAACACACCGTACACTTCTCCAGAGAGGCTGTTGGCAATTTACATCCCACCCATCAGCATAGCAAGGCTCCCATTTCTCCATGGCCGGTCCTGCATTTCTGGTTTGGACACTTTTTTCCGCATGGCCCTTTTGCCCGCTGGGAAGCGAGACTTCTTTGGAGCGCTGATTGGCCTTTCCAGGTTGCTTGGTTGGCCAAAAAGGGCGTATGCGTTTTTTCCTGAATATATTCAGGAAAAAACGCATATGCCCTTTTTGGCCAAGGGCATCATTGTCCACGTTTTGCCGCTTTTCATGTGCTTTCAAGGCGATTCGAATCTAACTCCTGAAATCTGTTTCCTGCAATTCTGCCTTGCTTTCAAAGCCTCTTCGTTGCCTTCCCTTAATATATTTGTGGACGAGAGGAATCATTTAAAACTCTGCAGGTTTGTGAATTGCAGTGCCCCTGAGCTCCATTTTTCAACTCGCTTTTTTGGGAGCTGGCCGCCAAAGCGCAGGATTGCTTCAGGCCCTCTTCTGGTTCTGGGGGGCAGGCTGAGCTTGTGCTTAATTCTTCTTCCTGATGGGAAAATAGAGTGACCTGTGCCTGTCCCAACACCTAGAGCTAGTCTCTCATTGGTTCCCCCTCTTCCCGTTCATCCTCAGGACAAATTGCAACCTGTACGGAACAGGAGGTTAAAGGTGCTGATTCTCCAAGGAGGGAGATGGCTAGTAAATCGGCTGGAATGGCGAACCCGAGCAAAGGAGATGAGAAATGAGGTGCGTTTTAGAAACCTTTCCCGATCACACGGTGTACCATCTTCTGGGTTTCTCATGCCTGTTTTCGACGTAGGAAGATGCCCTTGAACCTGGAGATTTGGGACCCATGGGATGGGTACCATGCAGTATTACTTGAAAGGGTCTGCGTTGGCTCACCCAACCTCACCGAACCTCTCAGCCCCAAGAGTGTCCACCCTTATGTCTCAATCAGCTGTGGGTCTAGATATGGTCAATCCAGGTTGCATCACAGCCCCTGAACGAATTTTGTAAGAATTTCTCTCTCTTTCACTGTCTTTGTTTCACGGGTTTTGAAAAGTAATTTATTTTTATAATGGGGTTTAGCTGCTTTTCACGGCTGTGTTTATGCCGCTTTACACCCCCTTGACTCACTTACAGAGAGATATCAATACATAGGTTTGAAGATTCTTACTAGTCAGATATATTCTTGTGCGGAGAATAGGGGGTGTTGAGTCCAGTTCACTGAAAAAGGAATAGGTCTTGTCTCTTACATATTGGGTTTATGGAACGGTATCTGAGCTAATTTGAAACCCTTGTTTTATGCGTCACCCCACCTCACCTTTCCCGTTCAGCAGCCATAGTGTGTTTCCTAAACGTGTGACTCTGTTCTGTTTTGTAATTCAGTTCAAGTGTAGCGGTTTTTACATTCCCTCTCTAAGTGATATCTTATGATAAGTGTCTTTTTCTGTGTGACTTATTTCACTTAGAATCGTCGTACCTAAATCCACTCATCGTGCTGCTACTAGCCTTATGACGTGGATTTCATGGCTGAGTGATATTCCATTGTACATGAGGACCACAACTTCTTTATCCATTTTTCGCTTTCCTAGGATATTTAAGGTGTAATGAAGTGGGGGTTCTTGTCAACAATGCAGCCCTAAACTTTGGGGTGCCTGTGTCTTGCTGATTTTTAGTTTTCCCAATTTATACGCCCATGAGTGGAAGTGCCCTATGCCCTCCAAGCTGTGTTTTTTAGATGTTTCAGAACACACCGTACACTTCTCCAGAGAGGCTGTTGGCAATTTACATCCCACCCATCAGCATAGCAAGGCTCCCATTTCTCCATGGCCGGTCCTGCATTTCTGGTTTGGACACTTTTTTCCGCATGGCCCTTTTGCCCGCTGGGAAGCGAGACTTCTTTGGAGCGCTGATTGGCCTTTCCAGGTTGCTTGGTTGGCCAAAAAGGGCGTATGCGTTTTTTCCTGAATATATTCAGGAAAAAACGCATATGCCCTTTTTGGCCAACGGCATCATTGTCCACGTTTTGCCGCTTTTCATGTGCTTTCAAGGCGATTCGAATCTACCTCCTGAAATCTGTTTCCTGCAATTCTGCCTTGCTTTCAAAGCCTCTTCGTTGCCTTCCCTTAATATATTTGTGGACGAGAGGAATCATTTAAAACTCTGCAGGTTTGTGAATTGCAGTGCCCCTGAGCTCCATTTTTCAACTCGCTTTTTTGGGAGCTGGCCGCAAAAGCGCAGGATTGCTTCAGGCCCTCTTCTGGTTCTGGGGGGCAGGCTGAGCTTGTGCTTAATTCTTCTTCCTGATGGGAAAATAGAGTGACCTGTGCCAGTCCCAACACCTAGAGCTAGTCTCTCATTGGTTCCCCCTCTTCCCGTTCATCCTCAGGACAAATTGCAACCTGTACGGAACAGGAGGTTAAAGGTGCTGATTCTCCAAGGAGGGAGATGGCTAGTAAATCGGCTGGAATGGCGAACCCGAGCAAAGGAGATGAGAAATGAGGTGCGTTTTAGAAACCTTTCCCGATCACACGGTGTACCATCTTCTGGGTTTCTCATGCCTGTTTTCGACGTAGGAAGATGCCCTTGAACCTGGAGATTTGGGACCCATGGGATGGGTACCATGCAGTGTTACTTGAAAGGGTCTGCGTTGGCTCACCCAACCTCACCGAACCTCTCAGCCCCAAGAGTGTCCACCCTTATGTCTCAATCAGCTGTGGGTCTAGATATGGTCAATCCAGGTTGCATCACAGCCCCTGAACGAATTTTGTAAGAATTTCTCTCTCTTTCACTGTCTTTGTTTCAGGGGTTTTGAAAAGTAATTTATTTTTATAATGGGGTTTAGCTGCTTTTCACGGCTGTGTTTATGGCGCTTTACACCCCCTTGACTCACTTACAGAGAGATATCAATACATAGGTTTGAAGATTCTTACTAGTCAGATATATTCTTGTGCGGTGAATAGGGGGTGTTGAGTCCAGTTCACTGAAAAAGGAATAGGTCTTGTCTCTTACATATTGGGTTTATGGAACGGTATCGGAGCTAATTTGAAACCCTTGTTTTATGCATCACCCCATCTCACCTTTCCCGTTCAGCAGCCATAGTGTGTTTCCTAAACGTGTGACTCTGTTCTGTTTTGCAATTCAGTTCAAGTGTAGCGGGTTTTACATTCCCTCTAGAAGTGATATCTTATGATAAGTGTCTTTTTCTGTGTGACTTATTTCACTTAGAATCGTCGTACCTAAATCCACTCATCGTGCTGCTTCTAGCCTTATGACGTGGATTTCATGGCTGAGTGATATTCCATTGTACATGAGGACCACCACTTCTTTATCCATTTTTCGCTTTCCTAGGATATTTAAGGTGTAATGAAGTGGGGGTTCTTGTCCACAGAGCAGCCCTAAACTTTGGGGTGCCTGTGTCTTGCTGATTTTTAGTTTTCCCAATTTATACGCCCATGAGTGGAAGTGCCCTATGCTCTCCAAGCTGTGTTTTTTAGATGTTTCAGAACACACCGTACACTTCTCCGGAGTGGCTGTTGGCAATTTACATCCCACCCATCAGCGTAGCAAGGCTCCCATTTCTCCATGGCCGGTCCTGCATTTCTGGTTTGGACACTTTTTTCCGCATGGCCCTTTTGCCCGCTGGGAAGCGAGACTTCTTTGGAGCGCTGATTGGCCTTTCCAGGTTGCTTGGTTGGCCAAAAAGGGCGTATGCGTTTTTTCCTGAATATATTCAGGAAAAAACGCATACGCCCTTTTTGGCCAAGGGCATCATTGTCCACGTTTTGCCGCTTTTCATGTGCTTTCAAGGCGATTCGAATCTACCTCCTGAAATCTGTTTCCTGCAATTCTGCCTTGCTTTCAAAGCCTCTTCGTTGCCTTCCCTTAATATATTTGTGGACGAGAGGTATCATTTAAAACTCTGCAGGTTTGTGAATTGCAGTGCCCCTGAGCTCCATTTTTCAACTCGCTTTTTTGGGAGCTGGCCGCCAAAGCGCAGGATTGCTTCAGGCCCTCTTCTGGTTCTGGGGGGCAGGCTGAGCTTGTGCTTAATTCTTCTTCCTGATGGGAAAATAGAGTGACCTGTGCCTGTCCCAACACCTAGAGCTAGTCTCTCATTGGTTCCCCCTCTTCCCGTTCATCCTCAGGACAAATTGCAACCTGTACGGAACAGGAGGTTAAAGGTGCTGATTCTCCAAGGAGGGAGATGGCTAGTAAATCGGCTGGAATGGCGAACCCGAGCAAAGGAGATGAGAAATGAGGTGCGTTTTAGAAACCTTTCCCGATCACACGGTGTAGCATCTTCTGGGTTTCTCATGCCTGTTTTCGACGTAGGAAGATGCCCTTGAACCTGGAGATTTGGGACCCATGGGATGGGTACCATGCAGTATTACTTGAAAGGGTCTGCGTTGGCTCACCCAACCTCACCGAACCTCTCAGCCCCAAGAGTGTCCACCCTTATGTCTCAATCAGCTGTGGGTCTAGATATGGTCAATCCAGGTTGCATCACAGCCCCTGAACGAATTTTGTAAGAATTTCTCTCTCTTTCCCTGTCTTTGTTTCACGGGTTTTGAAAAGTAATTTATTTTTATAATGGGGTTTAGCTGCTTTTCACGGCTGTGTTTATGCCGCTTTACACCCCCTTGACTCACTTACAGAGAGATATCAATACATAGGTTTGAAGATTCTTACTAGTCAGATATATTCTTGTGTGGTGAATAGGGGGTGTTGAGTCCAGTTCACTGAAAAAGGAATAGGTCTTGTCTCTTACATATTGGGTTTATGGAACGGTATCGGAGCTAATTTGAAACCCTTGTTTTATGCATCACCCCACCTCACCTTTCCCGTTCACCAGCCATAGTGTGTTTCCTAAACGTGTGACTCTGTTCTGTTTTGTAATTCAGTTCAAGTGTAGCGGTTTTTACATTCCCTCTCTAAGTGATATCTTAGGATAAGTGTCTTTTTCTGTGTGACTTATTTCACTTAGAATCGTCGTACCTAAATCCACTCATCGTGCTGCTACTAGCCTTATGACGTTGATTTCATGGCTGAGTGATATTCCATTGTACATGAGGACCCCAACTTCTTTATCCATTTTTCTCTTTCCTAGGATATTTAAGGTGTAATGAAGTGGGGGTTCTTGTCAACAGAGCAGCCCTAAACTTTGGGGTGCCTCTGTCTTGCTGATTTTTAGTTTTCCCAATTTATACGGCCATGAGTGGAAGTGCCCTATGCTCTCCAAGCTGTGTTTTTTAGATGTTTCAGAACACACCGTACACTTCTCCGGAGTGGCTGTTGGCAATTTACATCCCACCCATCAGCGTAGCAAGGCTCCCATTTCTCCATGGCCGGTCCTGCATTTCTGGTTTGGACACTTTTTTCCGCATGGCCCTTTTGCCCGCTGGGAAGCGAGACTTCTTTGGAGCGCTGATTGGCCTTTCCAGGTTGCTTGGTTGGCCAAAAAGGGCGTATGCGTTTTTTCCTGAATATATTCAGGAAAAAACGCATACGCCCTTTTTGGCCAAGGGCATCATTGTCCACGTTTTGCCGCTTTTCATGTGCTTTCAAGGCGATTCGAATCTACCTCCTGAAATCTGTTTCCTGCAATTCTGCCTTGCTTTCAAAGCCTCTTCGTTGCCTTCCCTTAATATATTTGTGGACGAGAGGTATCATTTAAAACTCTGCAGGTTTGTGAATTGCAGTGCCCCTGAGCTCCATTTTTCAACTCGCTTTTTTGGGAGCTGGCCGCAAAAGCGCAGGATTGCTTCAGGCCCTCTTCTGGTTCTGGGGGGCAGGCTGAGCTTGTGCTTAATTCTTCTTCCTGATGGGAAAATAGAGTGACCTGTGCCTGTCCCAACACCTAGAGCTAGTCTCTCATTGGTTCCCCCTCTTCCCGTTCATCCTCAGGACAAATTGCAACCTGTACGGAACAGGAGGTTAAAGGTGCTGATTCTCCAAGGAGGGAGATGGCTAGTAAATCGGCTGGAATGGCGAACCCGAGCAAAGGAGATGAGAAATGAGGTGCGTTTTAGAAACCTTTCCCGATCACACGGTGTACCATCTTCTGGGTTTCTCATGCCTGTTTTCGACGTAGGAAGATGCCCTTGAACCTGGAGATTTGGGACCCATGGGATGGGTACCATGCAGTATTACTTGAAAGGGTCTGCGTTGGCTCACCCAACCTCACCGAACCTCTCAGCCCCAAGAGTGTCCACCCTTATGTCTCAATCAGCTGTGGGTCTAGATATGGTCAATCCAGGTTGCATCACAGCCCCTGAACGAATTTTGTAAGAATTTCTCTCTCTTTCACTGTCTTTGTTTCACGGGTTTTGAAGAGTAATTTATTTTTATAATGGGGTTTAGCTGCTTTTCACGGCTGTGTTTATGCCGCTTTACACCCCCTTGACTCACTTACAGAGAAATATCAATACATAGGTTTGAAGATTCTTACTAGTCAGATATATTCTTGTGCGGTGAATAGGGGGTGTTGAGTCCAGTTCACTGAAAAAGGAATAGGTCTTGTCTCTTACATATTGGGTTTATGGAACGGTATCGGAGCTAATTTGAAACCCTTGTTTTATGCATCACCCCACCTCACCTTTCCCGTTCACCAGCCATAGTGTGTTTCCTAAACGTGGGACTCTGTTCTGTTTTGCAATTCAGTTCAAGTGTAGCGGGTTTTACATTCCCTCTCTAAGTGATATCTTATGATAAGTGTCTTTTTCTGTGTGACTTATTTCACTTAGAATCGTCGTACCTAAATCCACTCATCGTGCTGCTACTAGCCTTATGACGTTGATTTCATGGCTGAGTGATATTCCATTGTACATGAGGACCCCAACTTCTTTATCCATTTTTTTCTTTCCTAGGATATTTAAGGTGTAATGAAGTGGGGGTTCTTGTCAACAGAGCAGCCCTAAACTTTGGGGTGCCTGTGTCTTGCTGATTTTTAGTTTTCCCAATTTATACGGCCATGAGTGGAAGTGCCCTATGCTCTCCAAGCTGTGTTTTTTAGATGTTTCAGAACACACCATACACTTCTCCGGAGTGGCTGTTGGCAATTTACATCCCACCCATCAGCGTAGCAAGGCTCCCATTTCTCCATGGCCGGTCCTGCATTTCTGGTTTGGACACTTTTTTCCGCATGGCCCTTTTGCCCGCTGGGAAGCGAGACTTCTTTGGAGCGCTGATTGGCCTTTCCAGGTTGCTTGGTTGGCCAAAAAGGGCGTATGCGTTTTTTCCTGAATATATTCAGGAAAAAACGCATACGACCTTTTTGGCCAAGGGCATCATTGTCCACGTTTTGCCGCTTTTCATGTGCTTTCAAGGCGATTCGAATCTACCTCCTGAAATCTGTTTCCTGCAATTCTGCCTTGCTTTCAAAGCCTCTTCGTTGCCTTCCCTTAATATATTTGTGGACGAGAGGTATCATTTAAAACTCTGCAGGTTTGTGAATTGCAGTGCCCCTGAGCTCCATTTTTCAACTCGCTTTTTTGGGAGCTGGCCGCAAAAGCGCAGGATTGCTTCAGGCCCTCTTCTGGTTCTGGGGGGCAGGCTGAGCTTGTGCTTAATTCTTCTTCCTGATGGGAAAATAGAGTGACCTGTGCCTGTCCCAACACCTAGAGCTAGTCTCTCATTGGTTCCCCCTCTTCCCGTTCATCCTCAGGACAAATTGCAACCTGTACGGAACAGGAGGTTAAAGGTGCTGATTCTCCAAGGAGGGAGATGGCTAGTAAATCGGCTGGAATGGCGAACCCGAGCAAAGGAGATGAGAAATGAGGTGCATTTTAGAAACCTTTCCCGATCACACGGTGTACCATCATCTGGGTTTCTCATGCCTGTTTTCGACGTAGGAAGATGCCCTTGAACCTGGAGATTTGGGACCCATGGGATGGGTACCATGCAGTATTACTTGAAAGGGTCTGCGTTGGCTCACCCAACCTCACCGAACCTCTCAGCCCCAAGAGTGTCCACCCTTATGTCTCAATCAGCTGTGGGTCTAGATATGGTCAATCCAGGTTGCATCACAGCCCCTGAACGAATTTTGTAAGAATTTCTCTCTCTTTCACTGTCTTTGTTTCACGGGTTTTGAAGAGTAATTTATTTTTATAATGGGGTTTAGCTGCTTTTCACGGCTGTGTTTATGCCGCTTTACACCCCCTTGACTCACTTACAGAGAGATATCAATACATAGGTTTGAAGATTCTTACTAGTCAGATATATTCTTGTGCGGTGAATAGGGGGTGTTGAGTCCAGTTCACTGAAAAAGGAATAGGTCTTGTCTCTTACATATTGGGTTTATGGAACGGTATCGGAGCTAATTTGAAACCCTTGTTTTATGCATCACCCCACCTCACCTTTCCCGTTCAGCAGCCATAGTGTGTTTCCTAAACGTGGGACTCTGTTCGGTTTTGCAATTCAGTTCAAGTGTAGCGGTTTTTACATTCCCTCTAGAAGTGATATCTTATGATAAGTGTCTTTTTCTGTGTGACTTATTTCACTTAGAATCGTCGTACCTAAATCCACTCATCGTGCTGCTACTAGCCTTATGACGTTGATTTCATGGCTGAGTGATATTCCATTGTACATGAGGACCCCAACTTCTTTATCCATTTTTCTCTTTCGTAGGATATTTAAGGTGTAATGAAGTGGGGGTTCTTGTCAACAGAGCAGCCCTAAACTTTGGGGTGCCTGTGTCTTGCTGATTTTTAGTTTTCCCAATTTATACGGCCATGAGTGGAAGTGCCCTATGCTCTCCAAGCTGTGTTTTTTAGATGTTTCAGAACACACCGTACACTTCTCCGGAGTGGCTGTTGGCAATTTACATCCCACCCATCAGCGTAGCAAGACTCCCATTTCTCCATGGCCGGTCCTGCATTTCTGGTTTGGACACTTTTTTCCGCATGGCCCTTTTGCCCGCTGGGAAGCGAGACTTCTTTGGAGCGCTGATTGGCCTTTCCAGGTTGCTTGGTTGGCCAAAAAGGGCGTATGCGTTTTTTCCTGAATATATTCAGGAAAAAACGCATACGCCCTTTTTGGCCAAGGGCATCATTGTCCACGTTTTGCCGCTTTTCATGTGCTTTCAAGGCGATTCGAATCTACCTCCTGAAATCTGTTTCCTGCAATTCTGCCTTGCTTTCAAAGCCTCTTCGTTGCCTTCCCTTAATATATTTGTGGACGAGAGGTATCATTTAAAACTCTGCAGGTTTGTGAATTGCAGTGCCCCTGAGCTCCATTTTTCAACTCGCGTTTTTGGGAGCTGGCCGCAAAAGCGCAGGATTGCTTCAGGCCCTCTTCTGGTTCTGGGGGGCAGGCTGAGCTTGTGCTTAATTCTTCTTCCTGATGGGAAAATAGAGTGACCTGTGCCTGTCCCAACACCTAGAGCTAGTCTCTCATTGGTTCCCCCTCTTCCCGTTCATCCTCAGGACAAATTGCAACCTGTACGGAACAGGAGGTTAAAGGTGCTGATTCTCCAAGGAGGGAGATGGCTAGTAAATCGGCTGGAATGGCGAACCCGAGCAAAGGAGATGAGAAATGAGGTGCGTTTTAGAAACCTTTCCCGATCACACGGTGTAGCATCTTCTGGGTTTCTCATGCCTGTTTTCGACGTAGGAAGATGCCCTTGAACCTGGAGATTTGGGACCCATGGGATGGGTACCATGCAGTATTACTTGAAAGGGTCTGCGTTGGCTCACCCAACCTCACCGAACCTCTCAGCCCCAAGAGTGTCCACCCTTATGTCTCAATCAGCTGTGGGTCTAGATATGGTCAATCCAGGTTGCATCACAGCCCCTGAACGAATTTTGTAAGAATTTCTCTCTCTTTCACTGTCTTTGTTTCACGGGTTTTGAAGAGTAATTTATTTTTATAATGGGGTTTAGCTGCTTTTCACGGCTGTGTTTATGCCGCTTTACACCCCCTTGACTCACTTACAGAGAGATATCAATACATAGGTTTGAAGATTCTTACTAGTCAGATATATTCTTGTGCGGTGAATAAGGGGTGTTGAGTCCAGTTCACTGAAAATGGAATAGGTCTTGTCTCTTACATATTGGGTTTATGGAACGGTATCGGAGCTAATTTGAAACCCTTGTTTTATGCATCACCCCACCTCACCTTTCCCGTTCAGCAGCCATAGTGTGTTTTCTAAACGTGTGACTCTGTTCTGTTTTGTAATTCATTTCAAGTGTAGCGGTTTTTACATTCCCTCTCTAAGTGATATCTTAGGATAAGTGTCTTTTTCTGTGTGACTTATTTCACTTAGAATCGTCGTACCTAAATCCACTCATCATGCTGCTACTAGCCTTATGACGTTGATTTCATGGCTGAGTGATATTCCATTGTACATGAGGACCCCAACTTCTTTATCCATTTTTCTCTTTCCTAGGATATTTAAGGTGTAATGAAGTGGGGGTTCTTGTCAACAGAGCAGCCCTAAACTTTGGGGTGCCTGTGTCTTGCTGATTTTTAGTGTTCCCAATTTATACGCCCATGAGTGGAAGTGCCCTATGCTCTCCAAGCTGTGTTTTTTAGATGTTTCAGAACACACCGTACACTTCTCCGGAGTGGCTGTTGGCAATTTACATCCCACCCATCAGCGTAGCAAGGCTCCCATTTCTCCATGGCCGGTCCTGCATTTCTGGTTTGGACACTTTTTTCCGCATGGCCCTTTTGCCCGCTGGGAAGCGAGACTTCTTTGGAGCGCTGATTGGCCTTTCCAGGTTGCTTGGTTGGCCAAAAAGGGCGTATGCGTTTTTTCCTGAATATATTCAGGAAAAAACGCATACGCCCTTTTTGGCCAAGGGCATCATTGTCCACGTTTTGCCGCTTTTCATGTGCTTTCAAGGCGATTCGAATCTACCTCCTGAAATCTGTTTCCTGCAATTCTGCCTTGCTTTCAAAGCCTCTTCGTTGCCTTCCCTTAATATATTTGTGGACGAGACGTATCATTTAAAACTCTGCAGGTTTGTGAATTGCAGTGCCCCTGAGCTCCATTTTTCAACTCGCTTTTTTGGGAGCTGGCCGCAAAAGCGCAGGATTGCTTCAGGCCCTCTTCTGGTTCTGGGGGGCAGGCTGAGCTTGTGCTTAATTCTTCTTCCTGATGGGAAAATAGAGTGACCTGTGCCTGTCCCAACACCTAGAGCTAGTCTCTCATTGGTTCCCCCTCTTCCCCTTCATCCTCAGGACAAATTGCAACCTGTACGGAACAGGAGGTTAAAGGTGCTGATTCTCCAAGGAGGGAGATGGCTAGTAAATCGGCTGGAATGGCGAACCCGAGCAAAGGAGATGAGAAATGAGGTGCGTTTTAGAAACCTTTCCCGATCACACGGTGTACCATCTTCTGGGTTTCTCATGCCTGTTTTCGACGTAGGAAGATGCCCTTGAACCTGGAGATTTGGGACCCATGGGATGGGTACCATGCAGTATTACTTGAAAGGGTCTGCGTTGGCTCACCCAACCTCACCGAACCTCTCAGCCCCAAGAGTGTCCACCCTTATGTCTCAATCAGCTGTGGGTCTAGATATGGTCAATCCAGGTTGCATCACAGCCCCTGAACGAATTTTGTAAGAATTTCTCTCTCTTTCACTGTCTTTGTTTCACGGGTTTTGAAAAGTAATTTATTTTTATAATGGGGTTTAGCTGCTTTTCACGGCTGTGTTTATGCCGCTTTACACCCCCTTGACTCACTTACAGAGAGATATCAATACATAGGTTTGAAGATTCTTACTAGTCAGATATATTCTTGTGCGGTGAATAGGGGGTGTTGAGTCCAGTTCACTGAAAAAGGAATAGGTCTTGTCTCTTACATATTGGGTTTATGGAACGGTATCGGAGCTAATTTGAAACCCTTGTTTTATGCATCACCCCACCTCACCTTTCCCGTTCAGCAGCCATAGTGTGTTTCCTAAACGTGGGACTCTGTTCGGTTTTGCAATTCAGTTCAAGTGTAGCGGTTTTTACATTCCCTCTAGAAGTGATATCTTATGATAAGTGTCTTTTTCTGTGTGACTTATTTCACTTAGAATCGTCGTACCTAAATCCACTCATCGTGCTGCTACTAGCCTTATGACGTTGATTTCATGGCTGAGTGATATTCCATTGTACATGAGGACCCCAACTTCTTTATCCATTTTTCTCTTTCGTAGGATATTTAAGGTGTAATGAAGTGGGGGTTCTTGTCAACAGAGCAGCCCTAAACTTTGGGGTGCCTGTGTCTTGCTGATTTTTAGTTTTCCCAATTTATACGGCCATGAGTGGAAGTGCCCTATGCTCTCCAAGCTGTGTTTTTTAGATGTTTCAGAACACACCGTACACTTCTCCGGAGTGGCTGTTGGCAATTTACATCCCACCCATCAGCGTAGCAAGACTCCCATTTCTCCATGGCCGGTCCTGCATTTCTGGTTTGGACACTTTTTTCCGCATGGCCCTTTTGCCCGCTGGGAAGCGAGACTTCTTTGGAGCGCTGATTGGCCTTTCCAGGTTGCTTGGTTGGCCAAAAAGGGCGTATGCGTTTTTTCCTGAATATATTCAGGAAAAAACGCATACGCCCTTTTTGGCCAAGGGCATCATTGTCCACGTTTTGCCGCTTTTCATGTGCTTTCAAGGCGATTCGAATCTACCTCCTGAAATCTGTTTCCTGCAATTCTGCCTTGCTTTCAAAGCCTCTTCGTTGCCTTCCCTTAATATATTTGTGGACGAGAGGTATCATTTAAAACTCTGCAGGTTTGTGAATTGCAGTGCCCCTGAGCTCCATTTTTCAACTCGCGTTTTTGGGAGCTGGCCGCAAAAGCGCAGGATTGCTTCAGGCCCTCTTCTGGTTCTGGGGGGCAGGCTGAGCTTGTGCTTAATTCTTCTTCCTGATGGGAAAATAGAGTGACCTGTGCCTGTCCCAACACCTAGAGCTAGTCTCTCATTGGTTCCCCCTCTTCCCGTTCATCCTCAGGACAAATTGCAACCTGTACGGAACAGGAGGTTAAAGGTGCTGATTCTCCAAGGAGGGAGATGGCTAGTAAATCGGCTGGAATGGCGAACCCGAGCAAAGGAGATGAGAAATGAGGTGCGTTTTAGAAACCTTTCCCGATCACACGGTGTAGCATCTTCTGGGTTTCTCATGCCTGTTTTCGACGTAGGAAGATGCCCTTGAACCTGGAGATTTGGGACCCATGGGATGGGTACCATGCAGTATTACTTGAAAGGGTCTGCGTTGGCTCACCCAACCTCACCGAACCTCTCAGCCCCAAGAGTGTCCACCCTTATGTCTCAATCAGCTGTGGGTCTAGATATGGTCAATCCAGGTTGCATCACAGCCCCTGAACGAATTTTGTAAGAATTTCTCTCTCTTTCACTGTCTTTGTTTCACGGGTTTTGAAGAGTAATTTATTTTTATAATGGGGTTTAGCTGCTTTTCACGGCTGTGTTTATGCCGCTTTACACCCCCTTGACTCACTTACAGAGAGATATCAATACATAGGTTTGAAGATTCTTACTAGTCAGATATATTCTTGTGCGGTGAATAAGGGGTGTTGAGTCCAGTTCACTGAAAATGGAATAGGTCTTGTCTCTTACATATTGGGTTTATGGAACGGTATCGGAGCTAATTTGAAACCCTTGTTTTATGCATCACCCCACCTCACCTTTCCCGTTCAGCAGCCATAGTGTGTTTTCTAAACGTGTGACTCTGTTCTGTTTTGTAATTCATTTCAAGTGTAGCGGTTTTTACATTCCCTCTCTAAGTGATATCTTAGGATAAGTGTCTTTTTCTGTGTGACTTATTTCACTTAGAATCGTCGTACCTAAATCCACTCATCATGCTGCTACTAGCCTTATGACGTTGATTTCATGGCTGAGTGATATTCCATTGTACATGAGGACCCCAACTTCTTTATCCATTTTTCTCTTTCCTAGGATATTTAAGGTGTAATGAAGTGGGGGTTCTTGTCAACAGAGCAGCCCTAAACTTTGGGGTGCCTGTGTCTTGCTGATTTTTAGTGTTCCCAATTTATACGCCCATGAGTGGAAGTGCCCTATGCTCTCCAAGCTGTGTTTTTTAGATGTTTCAGAACACACCGTACACTTCTCCGGAGTGGCTGTTGGCAATTTACATCCCACCCATCAGCGTAGCAAGGCTCCCATTTCTCCATGGCCGGTCCTGCATTTCTGGTTTGGACACTTTTTTCCGCATGGCCCTTTTGCCCGCTGGGAAGCGAGACTTCTTTGGAGCGCTGATTGGCCTTTCCAGGTTGCTTGGTTGGCCAAAAAGGGCGTATGCGTTTTTTCCTGAATATATTCAGGAAAAAACGCATACGCCCTTTTTGGCCAAGGGCATCATTGTCCACGTTTTGCCGCTTTTCATGTGCTTTCAAGGCGATTCGAATCTACCTCCTGAAATCTGTTTCCTGCAATTCTGCCTTGCTTTCAAAGCCTCTTCGTTGCCTTCCCTTAATATATTTGTGGACGAGAGGTATCATTTAAAACTCTGCAGGTTTGTGAATTGCAGTGCCCCTGAGCTCCATTTTTCAACTCGCTTTTTTGGGAGCTGGCCGCAAAAGCGCAGGATTGCTTCAGGCCCTCTTCTGGTTCTGGGGGGCAGGCTGAGCTTGTGCTTAATTCTTCTTCCTGATGGGAAAATAGAGTGACCTGTGCCTGTCCCAACACCTAGAGCTAGTCTCTCATTGGTTCCCCCTCTTCCCCTTCATCCTCAGGACAAATTGCAACCTGTACGGAACAGGAGGTTAAAGGTGCTGATTCTCCAAGGAGGGAGATGGCTAGTAAATCGGCTGGAATGGCGAACCCGAGCAAAGGAGATGAGAAATGAGGTGCGTTTTAGAAACCTTTCCCGATCACACGGTGTACCATCTTCTGGGTTTCTCATGCCTGTTTTCGACGTAGGAAGATGCCCTTGAACCTGGAGATTTGGGACCCATGGGATGGGTACCATGCAGTATTACTTGAAAGGGTCTGCGTTGGCTCACCCAACCTCACCGAACCTCTCAGCCCCAAGAGTGTCCACCCTTATGTCTCAATCAGCTGTGGGTCTAGATATGGTCAATCCAGGTTGCATCACAGCCCCTGAACGAATTTTGTAAGAATTTCTCTCTCTTTCACTGTCTTTGTTTCACGGGTTTTGAAAAGTAATTTATTTTTATAATGGGGTTTAGCTGCTTTTCACGGCTGTGTTTATGCCGCTTTACACCCCCTTGACTCACTTACAGAGAGATATCAATACATAGGTTTGAAGATTCTTACTAGTCAGATATATTCTTGTGCGGTGAATAGGGGGTGTTGAGTCCAGTTCACTGAAAAAGGAATAGGTCTTGTCTCTTACATATTGGGTTTATGGAACGGTATCGGAGCTAATTTGAAACCCTTGTTTTATGCATCACCCCACCTCACCTTTCCCATTCAGCAGCCATAGTGTGTTTCCTAAACGTGTGACTCTGTTCTGTTTTGTAATTAATTTCAAGTGTAGCGGTTTTTACATTCCCTCTCTAAGTGATATCTTAGGATAAGTGTCTTTTTCTGTGTGACTTATTTCACTTAGAATCGTCGTACCTAAATCCACTCATCATGCTGCTACTAGCCTTATGACGTTGATTTCATGGCTGAGTGATATTCCATTGTACATGAGGACCCCAACTTCTTTATCCATTTTTCTCTTTCCTAGGATATTTAAGGTGTAATGAAGTGGGGGTTCTTGTCAACAGAGCAGCCCTAAACTTTGGGGTGCCTGTGTCTTGCTGATTTTTAGTGTTCCCAATTTATACGCCCATGAGTGGAAGTGCCCTATGCTCTCCAAGCTGTGTTTTTTAGATGTTTCAGAACACACCGTACACTTCTCCAGAGAGGCTGTTGGCAATTTACATCCCACCCATCAGCATAGCAAGGCTCCCATTTCTCCATGGCCGGTCCTGCATTTCTGGTTTGGACACTTTTTTCCGCATGGCCATTTTGCCCGCTGGGAAGCGAGACTTCTTTGGAGCGCTGATTGGCCTTTCCAGGTTGCTTGGTTGGCCAAAAAGGGCGTATGCGTTTTTTCCTGAATATATTCAGGAAAAAACGCATACGCCCTTTTTGGCCAAGGGCATCATTGTCCACGTTTTGCCGCTTTTTATGTGCTTTCAAGGCGATTCGAATCTACCTCCTGAAATCTGTTTCCTGCAATTCTGCCTTGCTTTCAAAGCCTCTTCGTTGCCTTCCCTTAATATATTTGGGGACGAGAGGTATCATTAAAACTCTGCAGGTTTGTGAATTGCAGTGCCCCTGAGCTCCATTTTTCAACTCGCTTTTTTGGGAGCTGGCCGCAAAAGCGCAGGATTGCTTCAGGCCCTCTTCTGGTTCTGGGGGGCAGGCTGAGCTTGTGCTTAATTCTTCTTCCTGATGGGAAAATAGAGTGACCTGTGCCTGTCCCAACACCTAGAGCTAGTCTCTCATTGGTTCCCCCTCTTCCCGTTCATCCTTAGGACAAATTGCAACCTGTACGGAACAGGAGGTTAAAGGTGCTGATTCTCCAAGGAGGGAGATGGCTAGTAAATCGGCTGGAATGGCGAACCCGAGCAAAGGAGATGAGAAATGAGGTGCGTTTTAGAAACCTTTCCCGATCACACGGTGTACCATCTTCTGGGTTTCTCATGCCTGTTTTCGACGTAGGAAGATGCCCTTGAACCTGGAGATTTGGGACCCATGGGATGGGTACCATGCAGTATTACTTGAAAGGGTCTGCGTTGGCTCACCCAACCTCACCGAACCTCTCAGCCCCAAGAGTGTCCACCCTTATGTCTCAATCAGCTGTGGGTCTAGATATGGTCAATCCAGGTTGCATCACAGCCCCTGAACGAATTTTGTAAGAATTTCTCTCTCTTTCACTGTCTTTGTTTCACGGGTTTTGAAGAGTAATTTATTTTTATAATGGGGTTTAGCTGCTTTTCACGGCTGTGTTTATGCCGCTTTACACCCCCTTGACTCACTTACAGAGAGATATCAATACATAGGTTTGAAGATTCTTACTAGTCAGATATATTCTTGTGCGGTGAATAAGGGGTGTTGAGTCCAGTTCACTGAAAAAGGAATAGGTCTTGTCTCTTACATATTGGGTTTATGGAACGGTATCGGAGCTAATTTGAAACCCTTGTTTTATGCATCACCCCACCTCACCTTTCCCGTTCAGCAGCCATAGTGTGTTTTCTAAACGTGTGACTCTGTTCTGTTTTGTAATTCATTTCAAGTGTAGCGGTTTTTACATTCCCTCTCTAAGTGATATCTTAGGATAAGTGTCTTTTTCTGTGTGACTTATTTCACTTAGAATCGTCGTACCTAAATCCACTCATCATGCTGCTACTAGCCTTATGACGTTGATTTCATGGCTGAGTGATATTCCATTGTACATGAGGACCCCAACTTCTTTATCCATTTTTCTCTTTCCTAGGATATTTAAGGTGTAATGAAGTGGGGGTTCTTGTCAACAGAGCAGCCCTAAACTTTGGGGTGCCTGTGTCTTGCTGATTTTTAGTGTTCCCAATTTATACGCCCATGAGTGGAAGTGCCCTATGCTCTCCAAGCTGTGTTTTTTAGATGTTTCAGAACACACCGTACACTTCTCCGGAGTGGCTGTTGGCAATTTACATCCCACCCATCAGCGTAGCAAGGCTCCCATTTCTCCATGGCCGGTCCTGCATTTCTGGTTTGGACACTTTTTTCCGCATGGCCCTTTTGCCCGCTGGGAAGCGAGACTTCTTTGGAGCGCTGATTGGCCTTTCCAGGTTGCTTGGTTGGCCAAAAAGGGCGTATGCGTTTTTTCCTGAATATATTCAGGAAAAAACGCATACGCCCTTTTTGGCCAAGGGCATCATTGTCCACGTTTTGCCGCTTTTCATGTGCTTTCAAGGCGATTCGAATCTACCTCCTGAAATCTGTTTCCTGCAATTCTGCCTTGCTTTCAAAGCCTCTTCGTTGCCTTCCCTTAATATATTTGTGGACGAGACGTATCATTTAAAACTCTGCAGGTTTGTGAATTGCAGTGCCCCTGAGCTCCATTTTTCAACTCGCTTTTTTGGGAGCTGGCCGCAAAAGCGCAGGATTGCTTCAGGCCCTCTTCTGGCTCTGGGGGGCAGGCTGAGCTTGTGCTTAATTCTTCTTCCTGATGGGAAAATAGAGTGACCTGTGCCTGTCCCAACACCTAGAGCTAGTCTCTCATTGGTTCCCCCTCTTCCCGTTCATCCTCAGGACAAATTGCAACCTGTACGGAACAGGAGGTTAAAGGTGCTGATTCTCCAAGGAGGGAGATGGCTAGTAAATCGGCTGGAATGGCGAACCCGAGCAAAGGAGATGAGAAATGAGGTGCGTTTTAGAAACCTTTCCCGATCACACGGTGTACCATCTTCTGGGTTTCTCATGCCTGTTTTCGACGTAGGAAGATGCCCTTGAACCTGGAGATTTGGGACCCATGGGATGGGTACCATGCAGTATTACTTGAAAGGGTCTGCGTTGGCTCACCCAACCTCACCGAACCTCTCAGCCCCAAGAGTGTCCACCCTTATGTCTCAATCAGCTGTGGGTCTAGATATGGTCAATCCAGGTTGCATCACAGCCCCTGAACGAATTTTGTAAGAATTTCTCTCTCTTTCACTGTCTTTGTTTCACGGGTTTTGAAAAGTAATTTAGTTTTATAATGGGGTTTAGCTGCTTTTCACGGCTGTGTTTATGCCGCTTTACACCCCCTTGACTCACTTACAGAGAGATATCAATACATAGGTTTGAAGATTCTTACTAGTCAGATATATTCTTGTGCGGTGAATAGGGGGTGTTGAGTCCAGTTCACTGAAAAAGGAATAGGTCTTGTCTCTTACATATTGGGTTTATGGAACGGTATCGGAGCTAATTTGAAACCCTTGTTTTATGCATCACCCCACCTCACCTTTCCCATTCAGCAGCCATAGTGTGTTTCCTAAACGTGTGACTCTGTTCTGTTTTGTAATTAATTTCAAGTGTAGCGGTTTTTACATTCCCTCTCTAAGTGATATCTTAGGATAAGTGCCTTTTTCTTTGTGACTTATTTCACTTAGAATCGTCGTACCTAAATCCACTCATCATGCTGCTACTAGCCTTATGACGTTGATTTCATGGCTGAGTGATATTCCATTGTACATGAGGACCCCAACTTCTTTATCCATTTTTCTCTTTCCTAGGATATTTAAGGTGTAATGAAGTGGGGGTTCTTGTCAACAGAGCAGCCCTAAACTTTGGGGTGCCTGTGTCTTGCTGATTTTTAGTGTTCCCAATTTATACGCCCATGAGTGGAAGTGCCCTATGCTCTCCAAGCTGTGTTTTTTAGATGTTTCAGAACACACCGTACACTTCTCCGGAGTGGCTGTTGGCAATTTACATCCCACCCATCAGCGTAGGAAGACTCCCATTTCTCCATGGCCGGTCCTGCATTTCTGGTTTGGACACTTTTTTCCGCATGGCCCTTTTGCCCGCTGGGAAGCGAGACTTCTTTGGAGCGCTGATTGGCCTTTCCAGGTTGCTTGGTTGGCCAAAAAGGGCGTATGCGTTTTTTCCTGAATATATTCAGGAAAAAACGCATACGCCCTTTTTGGCCAAGGGCATCATTGTCCACGTTTTGCCGCTTTTTATGTGCTTTCAAGGCGATTCGAATCTACCTCCTGAAATCTGTTTCCTGCAATTCTGCCTTGCTTTCAAAGCCTCTTCGTTGCCTTCCCTTAATATATTTGTGGACGAGAGGTATCATTAAAACTCTGCAGGTTTGTGAATTGCAGTGCCCCTGAGCTCCATTTTTCAACTCGCTTTTTTGGGAGCTGGCCGCAAAAGCGCAGGATTGCTTCAGGCCCTCTTCTGGTTCTGGGGGGCAGGCTGAGCTTGTGCTTAATTCTTCTTCCTGATGGGAAAATAGAGTGACCTGTGCCTGTCCCAACACCTAGAGCTAGTCTCTCATTGGTTCCCCCTCTTCCCGTTCATCCTTAGGACAAATTGCAACCTGTACGGAACAGGAGGTTAAAGGTGCTGATTCTCCAAGGAGGGAGATGGCTAGTAAATCGGCTGGAATGGCGAACCCGAGCAAAGGAGATGAGAAATGAGGTGCGTTTTAGAAACCTTTCCCGATCACACGGTGTACCATCTTCTGGGTTTCTCATGCCTGTTTTCGACGTAGGAAGATGCCCTTGAACCTGGAGATTTGGGACCCATGGGATGGGTACCATGCAGTATTACTTGAAAGGGTCTGCGTTGGCTCACCCAACCTCACCGAACCTCTCAGCCCCAAGAGTGTCCACCCTTATGTCTCAATCAGCTGTGGGTCTAGATATGGTCAATCCAGGTTGCATCACAGCCCCTGAACGAATTTTGTAAGAATTTCTCTCTCTTTCACTGTCTTTGTTTCACGGGTTTTGAAAAGTAATTTAGTTTTATAATGGGGTTTAGCTGCTTTTCACGGCTGTGTTTATGCCGCTTTACACCCCCTTGACTCACTTACAGAGAGATATCAATACATAGGTTTGAAGATTCTTACTAGTCAGATATATTCTTGTGCGGTGAATAGGGGGTGTTGAGTCCAGTTCACTGAAAAAGGAATAGGTCTTGTCTCTTACATATTGGGTTTATGGAACGGTATCGGAGCTAATTTGAAACCCTTGTTTTATGCATCACCCCACCTCACCTTTCCCATTCAGCAGCCATAGTGTGTTTCCTAAACGTGTGACTCTGTTCTGTTTTGTAATTAATTTCAAGTGTAGCGGTTTTTACATTCCCTCTCTAAGTGATATCTTAGGATAAGTGCCTTTTTCTTTGTGACTTATTTCACTTAGAATCGTCGTACCTAAATCCACTCATCATGCTGCTACTAGCCTTATGACGTTGATTTCATGGCTGAGTGATATTCCATTGTACATGAGGACCCCAACTTCTTTATCCATTTTTCTCTTTCCTAGGATATTTAAGGTGTAATGAAGTGGGGGTTCTTGTCAACAGAGCAGCCCTAAACTTTGGGGTGCCTGTGTCTTGCTGATTTTTAGTGTTCCCAATTTATACGCCCATGAGTGGAAGTGCCCTATGCTCTCCAAGCTGTGTTTTTTAGATGTTTCAGAACACACCGTACACTTCTCCGGAGTGGCTGTTGGCAATTTACATCCCACCCATCAGCGTAGGAAGACTCCCATTTCTCCATGGCCGGTCCTGCATTTCTGGTTTGGACACTTTTTTCCGCATGGCCCTTTTGCCCGCTGGGAAGCGAGACTTCTTTGGAGCGCTGATTGGCCTTTCCAGGTTGCTTGGTTGGCCAAAAAGGGCGTATGCGTTTTTTCCTGAATATATTCAGGAAAAAACGCATACGCCCTTTTTGGCCAAGGGCATCATTGTCCACGTTTTGCCGCTTTTTATGTGCTTTCAAGGCGATTCGAATCTACCTCCTGAAATCTGTTTCCTGCAATTCTGCCTTGCTTTCAAAGCCTCTTCGTTGCCTTCCCTTAATATATTTGTGGACGAGAGGTATCATTAAAACTCTGCAGGTTTGTGAATTGCAGTGCCCCTGAGCTCCATTTTTCAACTCGCTTTTTTGGGAGCTGGCCGCAAAAGCGCAGGATTGCTTCAGGCCCTCTTCTGGTTCTGGGGGGCAGGCTGAGCTTGTGCTTAATTCTTCTTCCTGATGGGAAAATAGAGTGACCTGTGCCTGTCCCAACACCTAGAGCTAGTCTCTCATTGGTTCCCCCTCTTCCCGTTCATCCTTAGGACAAATTGCAACCTGTACGGAACAGGAGGTTAAAGGTGCTGATTCTCCAAGGAGGGAGATGGCTAGTAAATCGGCTGGAATGGCGAACCCGAGCAAAGGAGATGAGAAATGAGGTGCGTTTTAGAAACCTTTCCCGATCACACGGTGTACCATCTTCTGGGTTTCTCATGCCTGTTTTCGACGTAGGAAGGTGCCCTTGAACCTGGAGATTTGGGACCCATGGGATGGGTACCATGCAGTATTACTTGAAAGGGTCTGCGTTGGCTCACCCAACCTCACCGAACCTCTCAGCCCCAAGAGTGTCCACCCTTATGTCTCAATCAGCTGTGGGTCTAGATATGGTCAATCCAGGTTGCATCACAGCCCCTGAACGAATTTTGTAAGAATTTCTCTCTCTTTCACTGTCTTTGTTTCACGGGTTTTGAAAAGTAATTTAGTTTTATAATGGGGTTTAGCTGCTTTTCACGGCTGTGTTTATGCCGCTTTACACCCCCTTGACTCACTTACAGAGAGATATCAATACATAGGTTTGAAGATTCTTACTAGTCAGATATATTCTTGTGCGGTGAATAGGGGGTGTTGAGTCCAGTTCACTGAAAAAGGAATAGGTCTTGTCTCTTACATATTGGGTTTATGGAACGGTATCGGAGCTAATTTGAAACCCTTGTTTTATGCAT
Source organism: Balaenoptera acutorostrata (assembly GCF_949987535.1). Lineage (NCBI taxonomy): Eukaryota > Metazoa > Chordata > Mammalia > Artiodactyla > Balaenopteridae > Balaenoptera > Balaenoptera acutorostrata. The sequence goes on along the minus strand of NW_026646791.1, from coordinate 70,216 downwards.
CACCCCACCTCACCTTTCCCGTTCACCAGCCATAGTGTGTTTCCTAAACGTGGGACTCTGTTCTGTTTTGCAATTCAGTTCAAGTGTAGCGGTTTTTACATTCCCTCTAGAAGTGATATCTTATGATAAGTGTCTTTTTCTGTGTGACTTATTTCACTTAGAATCGTCGTACCTAAATCCACTCATCGTGCTGCTACTAGCCTTATGACGTTGATTTCATGGCTGAGTGATATTCCATTGTACATGAGGACCACAACTTCTTTATCCATTTTTCTCTTTCCTAGGATATTTAAGGTGTAATGAAGTGGGGGTTCTTGTCCACAGAGCAGCCCTAACCTTTGGGGTGCCTGTGTCTTGCTGATTTTTAGTTTTCCCAATTTATACGCCCATCAGTGGAAGTGCCCTATGCTCTTCAAGCTGTGTTTTTTAGATGTTTCAGGACACACCGTACACTTCTCCAGAGTGGCTGTTGGCAATTTACATCCCACCCATCAGCGTAGCAAGGCTCCCATTTCTCCATGGCCGGTCCTGCATTTCTGGTTTGGACACTTTTTTCCGCATGGCCCTTTTGCCCGCTGGGAAGCGAGACTTCTTTGGAGCGCTGATTGGCCTTTCCAGGTTGCTTGGTTGGCCAAAAAGGGCGTATGCGTTTTTTCCTGAATATATTCAGGAAAAAACGCATACGCCCTTTTTGGCCAAGGGCATCATTGTCCACGTTTTGCCGCTTTTCATGTGCTTTCAAGGCGATTCGAATCTACCTCCTGAAATCTGTTTCCTGCAATTCTGCCTTGCTTTCAAAGCCTCTTCGTTGCCTTCCCTTAATATATTTGTGGACGAGAGGTATCATTTAAAACTCTGCAGGTTTGTGAATTGCAGTGCCCCTGAGCTCCATTTTTCAACTCGCTTTTTTGGGAGCTGGCCGCAAAAGCGCAGGATTGCTTCAGGCCCTCTTCTCGTTCTGGGGGGCAGGCTGAGCTTGTGCTTAATTCTTCTTCCTGATGGGAAAATAGAGTGACCTGTGCCTGTCCCAACACCTAGAGCTAGTCTCTCATTGGTTCCCCCTCTTCCCGTTCATCCTCAGGACAAATTGCAACCTGTACGGAACAGGAGGTTAAAGGTGCTGATTCTCCAAGGAGGGAGATGGCTAGTAAATCGGCTGGAATGGCGAACCCGAGCAAAGGAGATGAGAAATGAGGTGCGTTTTAGAAACCTTTCCCGATCACACGGTGTACCATCTTCTGGGTTTCTCATGCCTGTTTTCGACGAAGGAAGGTGCCCTTGAACATGGAGATTTGGGACCCATGGGATGGGTACCATGCAGTATTACTTGAAAGGGTCTGCGTTGGCTCACCCAACCTCACCGAACCTCTCAGCCCCAAGAGTGTCCACCCTTATGTCTCAATCAGCTGTGGGTCTAGATATGGTCAATCCAGGTTGCATCACAGCCCCTGAACGAATTTTGTAAGAATTTCTCTCTCTTTCACTGTCTTTGTTTCACGGGTTTTGAAGAGTAATTTATTTTTATAATGGGGTTTAGCTGCTCTTCACGGCTGTGTTTATGCCGCTTTACACCCCCTTGACTCACTTACAGAGAGATATCAATACATAGGTTTGAAGATTCTTACTAGTCAGATATATTCTTGTGCGGTGAATAAGGGGTGTTGAGTCCAGTTCACTGAAAAAGGAATAGGTCTTGTCTCTTACATATTGGGTTTATGGAACGGTATCGGAGCTAATTTGAAACCCTTGTTTTATGCATCACCCCACCTCACCTTTCCCGTTCAGCAGCCATAGTGTGTTTCCTAAACGTGTGACTCTGTTCTGTTTTGTAATTCAGTTCAAGTGTAGCGGTTTTTACATTCCCTCTCTAAGTGATATCTTAGGATAAGTGTCTTTTTCTGTGTGACTTATTTCACTTAGAATCGTCGTACCTGAATCCACTCATCGTGCTGCTACTAGCCTTATGACGTTGATTTCATGGCTGAGTGATATTCCATTGTACATGAGGACCCAAAATTCTTTATCCATTTTTCTCTTTCCTAGGATATTTAAGGTGTAACGAAGTGGGTGTTCTTGTCAACAGAGCAGCCCTAAACTTTGGGGTGCCTGTGTCTTGCTGATTTTTACTTTTCCCAATTTATACGCCCATGAGTGGAAGTGCCCTATGCTCTCCAAGCTGTGTTTTTTAGATGTTTCAGAACACACCGTACACTTCTCCGGAGTGGCTGTTGGCAATTTACATCCCACCCATCAGCGTAGCAAGACTCCCATTTCTCCATGGCCGGTCCTGCATTTCTGGTTTGGACACTTTTTTCCGCATGGCCCTTTTGCCCGCTGGGAAGCGAGACTTCTTTGGAGCGCTGATTGGCCTTTCCAGGTTGCTTGGTTGGCCAAAAAGGGCGTATGCGTTTTTTCCTGAATATATTCAGGAAAAAACGCATACGCCCTTTTTGGCCAAGGGCATCATTGTCCACGTTTTGCCGCTTTTCATGTGCTTTCAAGGCGATTCGAATCTACCTCCTGAAATCTGTTTCCTGCAATTCTGCCTTGCTTTCAAAGCCTCTTCGTTGCCTTCCCTTAATATATTTGTGGACGAGAGGTATCATTTAAAACTCTGCAGGTTTGTGAATTGCAGTGCCCCTGAGCTCCATTTTTCAACTCGCTTTTTTGGGAGCTGGCCACAAAAGCGCAGGATTGCTTCAGGCCCTCTTCTGGTTCTGGGGGTCAGGCTGAGCTTGTGCTTAATTCTTCTTCCTGATGGGAAAATAGAGTGACCTGTGCCTGTCCCAACACCTAGAGCTAGTCTCTCATTGGTTCCCCCTCTTCCCGTTCATCCTCAGGACAAATTGCAACCTGTACGGAACAGGAGGTTAAAGGTGCTGATTCTCCAAGGAGGGAGATGGCTAGTAAATCGGCTGGAATGGCGAACCCGAGCAAAGGAGATGAGAAATGAGGTGCGTTTTAGAAACCTTTCCCGATCACACGGTGTACCATCTTCTGGGTTTCTCATGCCTGTTTTCGACGTAGGAAGATGCCCTTGAACCTGGAGATTTGGGACCCATGGGATGGGTACCATGCAGTATTACTTGAAAGGGTCTGCGTTGGCTCACCCAACCTCACCGAACCTCTCAGCCCCAAGAGTGTCCACCCTTATGTCTCAATCAGCTGTGGGTCTAGATATGGTCAATCCAGGTTGCATCACAGCCCCTGAACGAACTTTGTAAGAATTTCTCTCTCTTTCACTGTCTTTGTTTCACGGGTTTTGAAAAGTAATTTATTTTTATAATGGGGTTTAGCTGCTTTTCACGGCTGTGTTTATGCCGCTTTACACCCCCTTGACTCACTTACGGAGAGATATCAATACATAGGTTTGAAGATTCTTACTAGTCAGATATATTCTTGTGCGGTGAATAGGGGGTGTTGAGTCCAGTTCACTGAAAAAGGAATAGGTCTTGTCTCTTACATATTGGGTTTATGGAACGGTATCGGAGCTAATTTGAAACCCTTGTTTTATGCATCACCCCACCTCACCTTTCCCGTTCAGCAGCCATAGTGTGTTTCCTAAACGTGGGACTCTGTTCTGTTTTGCAATTCAGTTCAAGTGTAGCGGTTTTTACATTCCCTCTAGAAGTGATATCTTATGATAAGTGTCTTTTTCTGTGTGACTTATTTCACTTAGAATCGTCGTACCTAAATCCACTCATCGTGCTGCTACTAGCCTTATGACGTTGATTTCATGGCTGAGTGATATTCCATTGTACATGAGGACCACAACTTCTTTATCCATTTTTCTCTTTCCTAGGATATTTAAGGTGTAATGAAGTGGGGGTTCTTGTCCACAGAGCAGCCCTAAACTTTGGGGTGCCTGTGTCTTGCTGATTTTTAGTTTTCCCAATTTATACGCCCATCAGTGGAAGTGCCCTATGCTCTTCAAGCTGTGTTTTTTAGATGTTTCAGGACACACCGTACACTTCTCCAGAGTGGCTGTTGGCAATTTACATCCCACCCATCAGCGTAGCAAGGCTCCCATTTCTCCATGGCCGGTCCTGCATTTCTGGTTTGGACACTTTTTTCCGCATGGCCCTTTTGCCCGCTGGGAAGCGAGACTTCTTTGGAGCGCTGATTGGCCTTTCCAGGTTGCTTGGTTGGCCAAAAAGGGCGTATGCGTTTTTTCCTGAATATATTCAGGAAAAAACGCATACGCCCTTTTTGGCCAAGGGCATCATTGTCCACGTTTTGCCGCTTTTCATGTGCTTTCAAGGCGATTCGAATCTACCTCCTGAAATCTGTTTCCTGCAATTCTGCCTTGCTTTCAAAGCCTCTTCGTTGCCTTCCCTTAATATATTTGTGGACGAGAGGTATCATTTAAAACTCTGCAGGTTTGTGAATTGCAGTGCCCCTGAGCTCCATTTTTCAACTCGCTTTTTTGGGAGCTGGCCGCCAAAGCGCAGGATTGCTTCAGGCCCTCTTCTGGTTCTGGGGGGCAGGCTGAGCTTGTGCTTAATTCTTCTTCCTGATGGGAAAATAGAGTGACCTGTGCCTGTCCCAACACCTAGAGCTAGTCTCTCATTGGTTCCCCCTCTTCCCGTTCATCCTCAGGACAAATTGCAACCTGTACGGAACAGGAGGTTAAAGGTGCTGATTCTCCAAGGAGGGAGATGGCTAGTAAATCGGCTGGAATGGCGAACCCGAGCAAAGGAGATGAGAAATGAGGTGCGTTTTAGAAACCTTTCCCGATCACACGGTGTACCATCTTCTGGGTTTCTCATGCCTGTTTTCGACGAAGGAAGGTGCCCTTGAACATGGAGATTTGGGACCCATGGGATGGGTACCATGCAGTATTACTTGAAAGGGTCTGCGTTGGCTCACCCAACCTCACCGAACCTCTCAGCCCCAAGAGTGTCCACCCTTATGTCTCAATCAGCTGTGGGTCTAGATATGGTCAATCCAGGTTGCATCACAGCCCCTGAACGAATTTTGTAAGAATTTCTCTCTCTTTCACTGTCTTTGTTTCACGGGTTTTGAAGAGTAATTTATTTTTATAATGGGGTTTAGCTGCTCTTCACGGCTGTGTTTATGCCGCTTTACACCCCCTTGACTCACTTACAGAGAGATATCAATACATAGGTTTGAAGATTCTTACTAGTCAGATATATTCTTGTGCGGTGAATAAGGGGTGTTGAGTCCAGTTCACTGAAAAAGGAATAGGTCTTGTCTCTTACATATTGGGTTTATGGAACGGTATCGGAGCTAATTTGAAACCCTTGTTTTATGCATCACCCCACCTCACCTTTCCCGTTCAGCAGCCATAGTGTGTTTCCTAAACGTGTGACTCTGTTCTGTTTTGTAATTCAGTTCAAGTGTAGCGGTTTTTACATTCCCTCTCTAAGTGATATCTTAGGATAAGTGTCTTTTTCTGTGTGACTTATTTCACTTAGAATCGTCGTACCTGAATCCACTCATCGTGCTGCTACTAGCCTTATGACGTTGATTTCATGGCTGAGTGATATTCCATTGTACATGAGGACCCAAAATTCTTTATCCATTTTTCTCTTTCCTAGGATATTTAAGGTGTAACGAAGTGGGTGTTCTTGTCAACAGAGCAGCCCTAAACTTTGGGGTGCCTGTGTCTTGCTGATTTTTACTTTTCCCAATTTATACGCCCATGAGTGGAAGTGCCCTATGCTCTCCAAGCTGTGTTTTTTAGATGTTTCAGAACACACCGTACACTTCTCCGGAGTGGCTGTTGGCAATTTACATCCCACCCATCAGCGTAGCAAGACTCCCATTTCTCCATGGCCGGTCCTGCATTTCTGGTTTGGACACTTTTTTCCGCATGGCCCTTTTGCCCGCTGGGAAGCGAGACTTCTTTGGAGCGCTGATTGGCCTTTCCAGGTTGCTTGGTTGGCCAAAAAGGGCGTATGCGTTTTTTCCTGAATATATTCAGGAAAAAACGCATACGCCCTTTTTGGCCAAGGGCATCATTGTCCACGTTTTGCCGCTTTTCATGTGCTTTCAAGGCGATTCGAATCTACCTCCTGAAATCTGTTTCCTGCAATTCTGCCTTGCTTTCAAAGCCTCTTCGTTGCCTTCCCTTAATATATTTGTGGACGAGAGGTATCATTTAAAACTCTGCAGGTTTGTGAATTGCAGTGCCCCTGAGCTCCATTTTTCAACTCGCTTTTTTGGGAGCTGGCCACAAAAGCGCAGGATTGCTTCAGGCCCTCTTCTGGTTCTGGGGGTCAGGCTGAGCTTGTGCTTAATTCTTCTTCCTGATGGGAAAATAGAGTGACCTGTGCCTGTCCCAACACCTAGAGCTAGTCTCTCATTGGTTCCCCCTCTTCCCGTTCATCCTCAGGACAAATTGCAACCTGTACGGAACAGGAGGTTAAAGGTGCTGATTCTCCAAGGAGGGAGATGGCTAGTAAATCGGCTGGAATGGCGAACCCGAGCAAAGGAGATGAGAAATGAGGTGCGTTTTAGAAACCTTTCCCGATCACACGGTGTACCATCTTCTGGGTTTCTCATGCCTGTTTTCGACGTAGGAAGATGCCCTTGAACCTGGAGATTTGGGACCCATGGGATGGGTACCATGCAGTATTACTTGAAAGGGTCTGCGTTGGCTCACCCAACCTCACCGAACCTCTCAGCCCCAAGAGTGTCCACCCTTATGTCTCAATCAGCTGTGGGTCTAGATATGGTCAATCCAGGTTGCATCACAGCCCCTGAACGAACTTTGTAAGAATTTCTCTCTCTTTCACTGTCTTTGTTTCACGGGTTTTGAAAAGTAATTTATTTTTATAATGGGGTTTAGCTGCTTTTCACGGCTGTGTTTATGCCGCTTTACACCCCCTTGACTCACTTACGGAGAGATATCAATACATAGGTTTGAAGATTCTTACTAGTCAGATATATTCTTGTGCGGTGAATAGGGGGTGTTGAGTCCAGTTCACTGAAAAAGGAATAGGTCTTGTCTCTTACATATTGGGTTTATGGAACGGTATCGGAGCTAATTTGAAACCCTTGTTTTATGCATCACCCCACCTCACCTTTCCCGTTCAGCAGCCATAGTGTGTTTCCTAAACGTGGGACTCTGTTCTGTTTTGCAATTCAGTTCAAGTGTAGCGGTTTTTACATTCCCTCTAGAAGTGATATCTTATGATAAGTGTCTTTTTCTGTGTGACTTATTTCACTTAGAATCGTCGTACCTAAATCCACTCATCGTGCTGCTACTAGCCTTATGACGTTGATTTCATGGCTGAGTGATATTCCATTGTACATGAGGACCACAACTTCTTTATCCATTTTTCTCTTTCCTAGGATATTTAAGGTGTAATGAAGTGGGGGTTCTTGTCCACAGAGCAGCCCTAAACTTTGGGGTGCCTGTGTCTTGCTGATTTTTAGTTTTCCCAATTTATACGCCCATGAGTGGAAGTGCCCTATGCTCTTCAAGCTGTGTTTTTTAGATGTTTCAGGACACACCGTACACTTCTCCAGAGTGGCCGTTGGCAATTTACATCCCACCCATCAGCGTAGCAAGGCTCCCATTTCTCCATGGCCGGTCCTGCATTTCTGGTTTGGACACTTTTTTCCGCATGGCCCTTTTGCCCGCTGGGAAGCGAGACTTCTTTGGAGCGCTGATTGGCCTTTCCAGGTTGCTTGGTTGGCCAAAAAGGGCGTATGCGTTTTTTCCTGAATATATTCAGGAAAAAACGCATACGCCCTTTTTGGCCAAGGGCATCATTGTCCACGTTTTGCCGCTTTTCATGTGCTTTCAAGGCGATTCGAATCTACCTCCTGAAATATGTTTCCTGCAATTCTGCCTTGCTTTCAAAGCCTCTTCGTTGCCTTCCCTTAATATATTTGTGGACGAGAGGTATCATTTAAAACTCTGCAGGTTTGTGAATTGCAGTGCCCCTGAGCTCCATTTTTCAACTCGCTTTTTTGGGAGCTGGCCGCAAAAGCGCAGGATTGCTTCAGGCCCTCTTCTGGTTCTGGGGGGCAGGCTGAGCTTGTGGTTAATTCTTCTTCCTGATGGGAAAATAGAGTGACCTGTGCCTGTCCCAACACCTAGAGCTAGTCTCTCATTGGTTCCCCCTCTTCCCGTTCATCCTCAGGACAAATTGCAACCTGTACGGAACAGGAGGTTAAAGGTGCTGATTCTCCAAGGAGGGAGATGGCTAGTAAATCGGCTGGAATGGCGAACCCGAGCAAAGGAGATGAGAAATGAGGTGCGTTTTAGAAACCTTTCCCGATCACACGGTGTACCATCTTCTGGGTTTCTCATGCCTGTTTTCGACGTAGGAAGATGCCCTTGAACATGGAGATTTGGGACCCATGGGATGGGTACCATGCAGTATTACTTGAAAGGGTCTGCGTTGGCTCACCCAACCTCACCGAACCTCTCAGCCCCAAGAGTGTCCACCCTTATGTCTCAATCAGCTGTGGGTCTAGATATGGTCAATCCAGGTTGCATCACAGCCACTGAACGAATTTTGTAAGAATTTCTCTCTCTTTCACTGTCTTTGTTTCACGGGTTTTGAAGAGTAATTTATTTTTATAATGGGGTTTAGCTGCTTTTCACGGCTGTGTTTATGCCGCTTTACACCCCCTTGACTCACTTACAGAGAGATATCAATACATAGGTTTGAAGATTCTTACTAGTCAGATATATTCTTGTGCGGTGAATAAGGGGTGTTGAGTCCAGTTCACTGAAAAAGGAATAGGTCTTGTCTCTTACATATTGGGTTTATGGAACGGTATCGGAGCTAATTTGAAACCCTTGTTTTATGCATCACCCCACCTCACCTTTCCCGTTCAGCAGCCATAGTGTGTTTCCTAAACGTGTGACTCTGTTCTGTTTTGTAATTCAGTTCAAGTGTAGCGGTTTTTACATTCCCTCTCTAAGTGATATCTTAGGATAAGTGTCTTTTTCTGTGTGACTTATTTCACTTAGAATAGTCGTACCTGAATCCACTCATCGTGCTGCTACTAGCCTTATGACGTTGATTTCATGGCTGAGTGATATTCCATTGTACATGAGGACCCAAACTTCTTTATCCATTTTTCTCTTTCCTAGGATATTTAAGGTGTAATGAAGTGGGGGTTCTTGTCTACAGAGCAGCCCTAAACTTTGGGGTGCCTGTGTCTTGCTGATTTTTACTTTTCCCAATTTATACGCCCATGAGTGGAAGTGCCCTATGCTCTCCAAGCTGTGTTTTTTAGATGTTTCAGAACACACCGTACACTTCTCCGGAGTGGCTGTTGGCAATTTACATCCCACCCATCAGCGTAGCAAGACTCCCATTTCTCCATGGCCGGTCCTGCATTTCTGGTTTGGACACTTTTTTCCGCATGGCCCTTTTGCCCGCTGGGAAGCGAGACTTCTTTGGAGCGCTGATTGGCCTTTCCAGGTTGCTTGGTTGGCCAAAAAGGGCGTATGCGTTTTTTCCTGAATATATTCAGGAAAAAACGCATACGCCCTTTTTGGCCAAGGGCATCATTGTCCACGTTTTGCCGCTTTTCATGTGCTTTCAAGGCGATTCGAATCTACCTCCTGAAATCTGTTTCCTGCAATTCTGCCTTGCTTTCAAAGCCTCTTCGTTGCCTTCCCTTAATATATTTGTGGACGAGAGGTATCATTTAAAACTCTGCAGGTTTGTGAATTGCAGTGCCCCTGAGCTCCATTTTTCAACTCGCTTTTTTGGGAGCTGGCCACAAAAGCGCAGGATTGCTTCAGGCCCTCTTCTGGTTCTGGGGGGCAGGCTGAGCTTGTGCTTAATTCTTCTTCCTGATGGGAAAATAGAGTGACCTGTGCCTGTCCCAACACCTAGAGCTAGTCTCTCATTGGTTCCCCCTCTTCCCGTTCATCCTCAGGACAAATTGCAACCTGTACGGAACAGGAGGTTAAAGGTGCTGATTCTCCAAGGAGGGAGATGGCTAGTAAATCGGCTGGAATGGCGAACCCGAGCAAAGGAGATGAGAAATGAGGTGCGTTTTAGAAACCTTTCCCGATCACACGGTGTACCATCTTCTGGGTTTCTCATGTCTGTTTTCGACGTAGGAAGATGCCCTTGAACCTGGAGATTTGGGACCCATGGGATGGGTACCATGCAGTATTACTTGAAAGGGTCTGCGTTGGCTCACCCAACCTCACCGAACCTCTCAGCCCCAAGAGTGTCCACCCTTATGACTCAATCAGCTGTGGGTCTAGATATGGTCAATCCAGGTTGCATCACAGCCCCTGAACGAATTTTGTAAGAATTTCTCTCTCTTTCACTGCCTTTGTTTCACGGGTTTTGAAAAGTAATTTATTTTTATAATGGGGTTTAGCTGCTTTTCACGGCTGTGTTTATGCCGCTTTACACCCCCTTGACTCACTTACAGAGAGATATCAATACATAGGTTTGAAGATTCTTACTAATGGGCTTCCCTGGTGGCGCAGTAGTTGGGAGTCTGCCTGCTAATGCAGGGGACGCGGGTTCGAGCCCTGGTCTGGGAGGATCCCACGTGCCGCAGAGCGGCTGGGCCCGTGAGCCACAATTACTGAGCCTGCGCGTTTGGAGCCTGTGCTCCGCAACAGGAGGGGCCGCGATGGTGAGAGGCCCGCGCACCGTGATGAGGAGTGGCCCCCGCTTGCCGCAGCTGGGGAGGGCCCTAGCACAGAAACGAAGACCCAACATAGCAATCAATCAATCAATCAATTAATCAATAAAAAAAAATAAATCTTTAAAAAAAAAAAAAAAAAAAAAAAAAGATTCTTACTAGTCAGATATATTCTTGTGCGGTGAATAGGGGGTGTTGAGTCCAGTTCACTGAAAAAGGAATAGGTCTTGTCTCTTACATATTGGGTTTATGGAACGGTATCTGAGCTAATTTGAAACCCTTGTTTTATGCATCACCCCACCTCACCTTTCCCGTTCAGCAGCCATAGTGTGTTTTCTGAACGTGTGACTCTGTTCTGTTTTGTAATTCAGTTCAAGTGTAGCGGTTTTTACATTCCCTCTCTAAGTGATATCTTATGATAAGTGTCTTTTTCTGTGTGACTTATTTCACTTAGAATCGTCGTACCTAAATCCACTCATCGTGCTGCTACTAGCCTTATGACGTGGATTTCATGGCTGAGTGATATTCCATTGTACATGAGGACCACCACTTCTTTATCCAGTTTTCTCTTTCCTAGGATATTTAAGGTGTAATGAAGTGGGGGTTCTTGTCAACAGAGCAGCCCTAAACTTTGGGGTGCCTGTGTCTTGCTGATTTTTAGTTTTCCCAATTTATACGCCCATGAGTGGAAGTGCCCTATGCTCTCCAAGCTGTGTTTTTTAGATGTTTCAGAACACACCGTACACTTCTCCAGAGTGGCTGTTGGCAAGTTACATCCCACCCATCAGCGTAGCAAGGCTCCCATTTCTCCATGGCCGGTCCTGCATTTCTGGTTTGGACACTTTTTTCCGCATGGCCCTTTTGCCCGCTGGGAAGCGAGACTTCTTTGGAGCGCTGATTGGCCTTTCCAGGTTGCTTGGTTGGCCAAAAAGGGCGTATGCGTTTTTTCCTGAATATATTCAGGAAAAAACGCATACGCCCTTTTTGGCCAAGGGCATCATTGTCCACGTTTTGCCGCTTTTCATGTGCTTTCAAGGCGATTCGAATCTACCTCCTGAAATCTGTTTCCTGCAATTCTGCCTTGCTTTCAAAGCCTCTTCGTTGCCTTCCCTTAATATATTTGTGGACGAGAGGTATCATTTAAAACTCTGCAGGTTTGTGAATTGCAGTGCCCCTGAGCTCCATTTTTCAACTCGCTTTCTTGGGAGCTGGCCGCAAAAGCGCAGGATTGCTTCAGGCCCTCTTCTGGTTCTGGGGGGCAGGCTGAGCTTGTGCTTAATTCTTCTTCCTGATGGGAAAATAGAGTGACCTGTGCCTGTCCCAACACCTAGAGCTAGTCTCTCATTGGTTCCCCCTCTTCCCGTTCATCCTCAGGACAAATTGCAACCTGTACGGAACAGGAGGTTAAAGGTGCTGATTCTCCAAGGAGGGAGATGGCTAGTAAATCGGCTGGAATGGCGAACCCGAGCAAAGGAGATGAGAAATGAGGTGCGTTTTTGAAACCTTTCCCGATCACACGGTGTACCATCTTCTGGGTTTCTCATGCCTGTTTTCGACGTAGGAAGATGCCCTTGAACCTGGAGATTTGGGACCCATGGGATGGGTACCATGCAGTATTACTTGAAAGGGTCTGCGTTGGCTCACCCAACCTCACCGAACCTCTCAGCCCCAAGAGTGTCCACCCTTATGTCTCAATCAGCTGTGGGTCTAGATATGGTCAATCCAGGTTGCATCACAGCCCCTGAACGAATTTTGTAAGAATTTCTCTCTCTTTCACTGCCTTTGTTTCACGGGTTTTGAAAAGTAATTTATTTTTATAATGGGGTTTAGCTGCTTTTCACGGCTGTGTTTATGCCGCTTTACACCCCCTTGACTCACTTACAGAGAGATATCAATACATAGGTTTGAAGATTCTTACTAGTCAGATATATTCTTGTGCGGTGAATAGGGGGTGTTGAGTCCAGTTCACTGAAAAAGGAATAGGTCTTGTCTCTTACATATTGGGTTTATGGAACGGTATCGGAGCTAATTTGAAACCCTTGTTTTATGCACCACCCCACCTCACCTTTCCCGTTCAGCAGCCATAGTGTGTTTTCTGAACGTGTGACTCTGTTCTGTTTTGTAATTCAGTTCAAGTGTAGCGGTTTTTACATTCCCTCTCTAAGTGATATCTTATGATAAGTGTCTTTTTCTGTGTGACTTATTTCACTTAGAATCGTCGTACCTAAATCCACTCATCGTGCTGCTACTAGCCTTATGACGTGGATTTCATGGCTGAGTGATATTCCATTGTACATGAGGACCACCACTTCTTTATCCATTTTTCTCTTTCCTAGGATATTTAAGGTGTAATGAAGTGGGGGTTCTTGTCCACAGAGCAGCCCTAAACTTTGGGGTGCCTGTGTCTTGCTGATTTTTCGTTTTCCCAATTTATACGCCCATGAGTGGAAGTGCCCTATGCTCTCCAAGCTGTGTTTTTCGAATGTTTCAGAACACACCGTACACTTCTCCAGAGTGGCTGTTGGCAATTTACATCCCACCCATCAGCGTAGCAAGGCTCCCATTTCTCCATGGCCGGTCCTGCATTTCTGGTTTGGACACTTTTTTCCGCATGGCCCTTTTGCCCGCTGGGAAGCGAGACTTCTTTGGAGCGCTGATTGGCCTTTCCAGGTTGCTTGGTTGGCCAAAAAGGGCATCATTGTCCACGTTTTGCCGCTTTTCATGTGCTTTCAAGGCGATTCGAATCTACCTCCTGAAATCTGTTTCCTGCAATTCTGCCTTGCTTTCAAAGCCTCTTCGTTGCCTTCCCTTAATATATTTGTGGACGAGAGGTATCATTTAAAACTCTGCAGGTTTGTGAATTGCAGTGCCCCTGAGCTCCATTTTTCAACTCGCTTTTTTGGGAGCTGGCCGCCAAAGCGCAGGATTGCTTCAGGCCCTCTTCTGGTTCTGGGGGGCAGGCTGAGCTTGTGCTTAATTCTTCTTCCTGATGGGAAAATAGAGTGACCTGTGCCTGTCCCAACACCTAGAGCTAGTCTCTCATTGGTTCCCCCTCTTCCCGTTCATCCTCAGGACAAATTGCAACCTGTACGGAACAGGAGGTTAAAGGTGCTGATTCTCCAAGGAGGGAGATGGCTAGTAAATCGGCTGGAATGGCGAACCCGAGCAAAGGAGATGAGAAATGAGGTGCGTTTTAGAAACCTTTCCCGATCACACGGTGTACCATCTTCTGGGTTTCTCATGCCTGTTTTCGACGAAGGAAGGTGCCCTTGAACATGGAGATTTGGGACCCATGGGATGGGTACCATGCAGTATTACTTGAAAGGGTCTGCGTTGGCTCACCCAACCTCACCGAACCTCTCAGCCCCAAGAGTGTCCACCCTTATGTCTCAATCAGCTGTGGGTCTAGATATGGTCAATCCAGGTTGCATCACAGCCCCTGAACGAATTTTGTAAGAATTTCTCTCTCTTTCACTGTCTTTGTTTCACGGGTTTTGAAGAGTAATTTATTTTTATAATGGGGTTTAGCTGCTCTTCACGGCTGTGTTTATGCCGCTTTACACCCCCTTGACTCACTTACAGAGAGATATCAATACATAGGTTTGAAGATTCTTACTAGTCAGATATATTCTTGTGCGGTGAATAAGGGGTGTTGAGTCCAGTTCACTGAAAAAGGAATAGGTCTTGTCTCTTACATATTGGGTTTATGGAACGGTATCGGAGCTAATTTGAAACCCTTGTTTTATGCATCACCCCACCTCACCTTTCCCGTTCAGCAGCCATAGTGTGTTTCCTAAACGTGTGACTCTGTTCTGTTTTGTAATTCAGTTCAAGTGTAGCGGTTTTTACATTCCCTCTCTAAGTGATATCTTAGGATAAGTGTCTTTTTCTGTGTGACTTATTTCACTTAGAATCGTCGTACCTGAATCCACTCATCGTGCTGCTACTAGCCTTATGACGTTGATTTCATGGCTGAGTGATATTCCATTGTACATGAGGACCCAAAATTCTTTATCCATTTTTCTCTTTCCTAGGATATTTAAGGTGTAACGAAGTGGGTGTTCTTGTCAACAGAGCAGCCCTAAACTTTGGGGTGCCTGTGTCTTGCTGATTTTTACTTTTCCCAATTTATACGCCCATGAGTGGAAGTGCCCTATGCTCTCCAAGCTGTGTTTTTTAGATGTTTCAGAACACACCGTACACTTCTCCGGAGTGGCTGTTGGCAATTTACATCCCACCCATCAGCGTAGCAAGACTCCCATTTCTCCATGGCCGGTCCTGCATTTCTGGTTTGGACACTTTTTTCCGCATGGCCCTTTTGCCCGCTGGGAAGCGAGACTTCTTTGGAGCGCTGATTGGCCTTTCCAGGTTGCTTGGTTGGCCAAAAAGGGCGTATGCGTTTTTTCCTGAATATATTCAGGAAAAAACGCATACGCCCTTTTTGGCCAAGGGCATCATTGTCCACGTTTTGCCGCTTTTCATGTGCTTTCAAGGCGATTCGAATCTACCTCCTGAAATCTGTTTCCTGCAATTCTGCCTTGCTTTCAAAGCCTCTTCGTTGCCTTCCCTTAATATATTTGTGGACGAGAGGTATCATTTAAAACTCTGCAGGTTTGTGAATTGCAGTGCCCCTGAGCTCCATTTTTCAACTCGCTTTTTTGGGAGCTGGCCACAAAAGCGCAGGATTGCTTCAGGCCCTCTTCTGGTTCTGGGGGTCAGGCTGAGCTTGTGCTTAATTCTTCTTCCTGATGGGAAAATAGAGTGACCTGTGCCTGTCCCAACACCTAGAGCTAGTCTCTCATTGGTTCCCCCTCTTCCCGTTCATCCTCAGGACAAATTGCAACCTGTACGGAACAGGAGGTTAAAGGTGCTGATTCTCCAAGGAGGGAGATGGCTAGTAAATCGGCTGGAATGGCGAACCCGAGCAAAGGAGATGAGAAATGAGGTGCGTTTTAGAAACCTTTCCCGATCACACGGTGTACCATCTTCTGGGTTTCTCATGCCTGTTTTCGACGTAGGAAGATGCCCTTGAACCTGGAGATTTGGGACCCATGGGATGGGTACCATGCAGTATTACTTGAAAGGGTCTGCGTTGGCTCACCCAACCTCACCGAACCTCTCAGCCCCAAGAGTGTCCACCCTTATGTCTCAATCAGCTGTGGGTCTAGATATGGTCAATCCAGGTTGCATCACAGCCCCTGAACGAACTTTGTAAGAATTTCTCTCTCTTTCACTGTCTTTGTTTCACGGGTTTTGAAAAGTAATTTATTTTTATAATGGGGTTTAGCTGCTTTTCACGGCTGTGTTTATGCCGCTTTACACCCCCTTGACTCACTTACGGAGAGATATCAATACATAGGTTTGAAGATTCTTACTAGTCAGATATATTCTTGTGCGGTGAATAGGGGGTGTTGAGTCCAGTTCACTGAAAAAGGAATAGGTCTTGTCTCTTACATATTGGGTTTATGGAACGGTATCGGAGCTAATTTGAAACCCTTGTTTTATGCATCACCCCACCTCACCTTTCCCGTTCAGCAGCCATAGTGTGTTTCCTAAACGTGGGACTCTGTTCTGTTTTGCAATTCAGTTCAAGTGTAGCGGTTTTTACATTCCCTCTAGAAGTGATATCTTATGATAAGTGTCTTTTTCTGTGTGACTTATTTCACTTAGAATCGTCGTACCTAAATCCACTCATCGTGCTGCTACTAGCCTTATGACGTTGATTTCATGGCTGAGTGATATTCCATTGTACATGAGGACCACAACTTCTTTATCCATTTTTCTCTTTCCTAGGATATTTAAGGTGTAATGAAGTGGGGGTTCTTGTCCACAGAGCAGCCCTAAACTTTGGGGTGCCTGTGTCTTGCTGATTTTTAGTTTTCCCAATTTATACGCCCATGAGTGGAAGTGCCCTATGCTCTTCAAGCTGTGTTTTTTAGATGTTTCAGGACACACCGTACACTTCTCCAGAGTGGCCGTTGGCAATTTACATCCCACCCATCAGCGTAGCAAGGCTCCCATTTCTCCATGGCCGGTCCTGCATTTCTGGTTTGGACACTTTTTTCCGCATGGCCCTTTTGCCCGCTGGGAAGCGAGACTTCTTTGGAGCGCTGATTGGCCTTTCCAGGTTGCTTGGTTGGCCAAAAAGGGCGTATGCGTTTTTTCCTGAATATATTCAGGAAAAAACGCATACGCCCTTTTTGGCCAAGGGCATCATTGTCCACGTTTTGCCGCTTTTCATGTGCTTTCAAGGCGATTCGAATCTACCTCCTGAAATATGTTTCCTGCAATTCTGCCTTGCTTTCAAAGCCTCTTCGTTGCCTTCCCTTAATATATTTGTGGACGAGAGGTATCATTTAAAACTCTGCAGGTTTGTGAATTGCAGTGCCCCTGAGCTCCATTTTTCAACTCGCTTTTTTGGGAGCTGGCCGCAAAAGCGCAGGATTGCTTCAGGCCCTCTTCTGGTTCTGGGGGGCAGGCTGAGCTTGTGGTTAATTCTTCTTCCTGATGGGAAAATAGAGTGACCTGTGCCTGTCCCAACACCTAGAGCTAGTCTCTCATTGGTTCCCCCTCTTCCCGTTCATCCTCAGGACAAATTGCAACCTGTACGGAACAGGAGGTTAAAGGTGCTGATTCTCCAAGGAGGGAGATGGCTAGTAAATCGGCTGGAATGGCGAACCCGAGCAAAGGAGATGAGAAATGAGGTGCGTTTTAGAAACCTTTCCCGATCACACGGTGTACCATCTTCTGGGTTTCTCATGCCTGTTTTCGACGTAGGAAGATGCCCTTGAACATGGAGATTTGGGACCCATGGGATGGGTACCATGCAGTATTACTTGAAAGGGTCTGCGTTGGCTCACCCAACCTCACCGAACCTCTCAGCCCCAAGAGTGTCCACCCTTATGTCTCAATCAGCTGTGGGTCTAGATATGGTCAATCCAGGTTGCATCACAGCCACTGAACGAATTTTGTAAGAATTTCTCTCTCTTTCACTGTCTTTGTTTCACGGGTTTTGAAGAGTAATTTATTTTTATAATGGGGTTTAGCTGCTTTTCACGGCTGTGTTTATGCCGCTTTACACCCCCTTGACTCACTTACAGAGAGATATCAATACATAGGTTTGAAGATTCTTACTAGTCAGATATATTCTTGTGCGGTGAATAAGGGGTGTTGAGTCCAGTTCACTGAAAAAGGAATAGGTCTTGTCTCTTACATATTGGGTTTATGGAACGGTATCGGAGCTAATTTGAAACCCTTGTTTTATGCATCACCCCACCTCACCTTTCCCGTTCAGCAGCCATAGTGTGTTTCCTAAACGTGTGACTCTGTTCTGTTTTGTAATTCAGTTCAAGTGTAGCGGTTTTTACATTCCCTCTCTAAGTGATATCTTAGGATAAGTGTCTTTTTCTGTGTGACTTATTTCACTTAGAATAGTCGTACCTGAATCCACTCATCGTGCTGCTACTAGCCTTATGACGTTGATTTCATGGCTGAGTGATATTCCATTGTACATGAGGACCCAAACTTCTTTATCCATTTTTCTCTTTCCTAGGATATTTAAGGTGTAATGAAGTGGGGGTTCTTGTCTACAGAGCAGCCCTAAACTTTGGGGTGCCTGTGTCTTGCTGATTTTTACTTTTCCCAATTTATACGCCCATGAGTGGAAGTGCCCTATGCTCTCCAAGCTGTGTTTTTTAGATGTTTCAGAACACACCGTACACTTCTCCGGAGTGGCTGTTGGCAATTTACATCCCACCCATCAGCGTAGCAAGACTCCCATTTCTCCATGGCCGGTCCTGCATTTCTGGTTTGGACACTTTTTTCCGCATGGCCCTTTTGCCCGCTGGGAAGCGAGACTTCTTTGGAGCGCTGATTGGCCTTTCCAGGTTGCTTGGTTGGCCAAAAAGGGCGTATGCGTTTTTTCCTGAATATATTCAGGAAAAAACGCATACGCCCTTTTTGGCCAAGGGCATCATTGTCCACGTTTTGCCGCTTTTCATGTGCTTTCAAGGCGATTCGAATCTACCTCCTGAAATCTGTTTCCTGCAATTCTGCCTTGCTTTCAAAGCCTCTTCGTTGCCTTCCCTTAATATATTTGTGGACGAGAGGTATCATTTAAAACTCTGCAGGTTTGTGAATTGCAGTGCCCCTGAGCTCCATTTTTCAACTCGCTTTTTTGGGAGCTGGCCACAAAAGCGCAGGATTGCTTCAGGCCCTCTTCTGGTTCTGGGGGGCAGGCTGAGCTTGTGCTTAATTCTTCTTCCTGATGGGAAAATAGAGTGACCTGTGCCTGTCCCAACACCTAGAGCTAGTCTCTCATTGGTTCCCCCTCTTCCCGTTCATCCTCAGGACAAATTGCAACCTGTACGGAACAGGAGGTTAAAGGTGCTGATTCTCCAAGGAGGGAGATGGCTAGTAAATCGGCTGGAATGGCGAACCCGAGCAAAGGAGATGAGAAATGAGGTGCGTTTTAGAAACCTTTCCCGATCACACGGTGTACCATCTTCTGGGTTTCTCATGTCTGTTTTCGACGTAGGAAGATGCCCTTGAACCTGGAGATTTGGGACCCATGGGATGGGTACCATGCAGTATTACTTGAAAGGGTCTGCGTTGGCTCACCCAACCTCACCGAACCTCTCAGCCCCAAGAGTGTCCACCCTTATGACTCAATCAGCTGTGGGTCTAGATATGGTCAATCCAGGTTGCATCACAGCCCCTGAACGAATTTTGTAAGAATTTCTCTCTCTTTCACTGCCTTTGTTTCACGGGTTTTGAAAAGTAATTTATTTTTATAATGGGGTTTAGCTGCTTTTCACGGCTGTGTTTATGCCGCTTTACACCCCCTTGACTCACTTACAGAGAGATATCAATACATAGGTTTGAAGATTCTTACTAATGGGCTTCCCTGGTGGCGCAGTAGTTGGGAGTCTGCCTGCTAATGCAGGGGACGCGGGTTCGAGCCCTGGTCTGGGAGGATCCCACGTGCCGCAGAGCGGCTGGGCCCGTGAGCCACAATTACTGAGCCTGCGCGTTTGGAGCCTGTGCTCCGCAACAGGAGGGGCCGCGATGGTGAGAGGCCCGCGCACCGTGATGAGGAGTGGCCCCCGCTTGCCGCAGCTGGGGAGGGCCCTAGCACAGAAACGAAGACCCAACATAGCAATCAATCAATCAATCAATTAATCAATAAAAAAAAATAAATCTTTAAAAAAAAAAAAAAAAAAAAAAAAAGATTCTTACTAGTCAGATATATTCTTGTGCGGTGAATAGGGGGTGTTGAGTCCAGTTCACTGAAAAAGGAATAGGTCTTGTCTCTTACATATTGGGTTTATGGAACGGTATCTGAGCTAATTTGAAACCCTTGTTTTATGCATCACCCCACCTCACCTTTCCCGTTCAGCAGCCATAGTGTGTTTTCTGAACGTGTGACTCTGTTCTGTTTTGTAATTCAGTTCAAGTGTAGCGGTTTTTACATTCCCTCTCTAAGTGATATCTTATGATAAGTGTCTTTTTCTGTGTGACTTATTTCACTTAGAATCGTCGTACCTAAATCCACTCATCGTGCTGCTACTAGCCTTATGACGTGGATTTCATGGCTGAGTGATATTCCATTGTACATGAGGACCACCACTTCTTTATCCAGTTTTCTCTTTCCTAGGATATTTAAGGTGTAATGAAGTGGGGGTTCTTGTCAACAGAGCAGCCCTAAACTTTGGGGTGCCTGTGTCTTGCTGATTTTTAGTTTTCCCAATTTATACGCCCATGAGTGGAAGTGCCCTATGCTCTCCAAGCTGTGTTTTTTAGATGTTTCAGAACACACCGTACACTTCTCCAGAGTGGCTGTTGGCAAGTTACATCCCACCCATCAGCGTAGCAAGGCTCCCATTTCTCCATGGCCGGTCCTGCATTTCTGGTTTGGACACTTTTTTCCGCATGGCCCTTTTGCCCGCTGGGAAGCGAGACTTCTTTGGAGCGCTGATTGGCCTTTCCAGGTTGCTTGGTTGGCCAAAAAGGGCGTATGCGTTTTTTCCTGAATATATTCAGGAAAAAACGCATACGCCCTTTTTGGCCAAGGGCATCATTGTCCACGTTTTGCCGCTTTTCATGTGCTTTCAAGGCGATTCGAATCTACCTCCTGAAATCTGTTTCCTGCAATTCTGCCTTGCTTTCAAAGCCTCTTCGTTGCCTTCCCTTAATATATTTGTGGACGAGAGGTATCATTTAAAACTCTGCAGGTTTGTGAATTGCAGTGCCCCTGAGCTCCATTTTTCAACTCGCTTTCTTGGGAGCTGGCCGCAAAAGCGCAGGATTGCTTCAGGCCCTCTTCTGGTTCTGGGGGGCAGGCTGAGCTTGTGCTTAATTCTTCTTCCTGATGGGAAAATAGAGTGACCTGTGCCTGTCCCAACACCTAGAGCTAGTCTCTCATTGGTTCCCCCTCTTCCCGTTCATCCTCAGGACAAATTGCAACCTGTACGGAACAGGAGGTTAAAGGTGCTGATTCTCCAAGGAGGGAGATGGCTAGTAAATCGGCTGGAATGGCGAACCCGAGCAAAGGAGATGAGAAATGAGGTGCGTTTTTGAAACCTTTCCCGATCACACGGTGTACCATCTTCTGGGTTTCTCATGCCTGTTTTCGACGTAGGAAGATGCCCTTGAACCTGGAGATTTGGGACCCATGGGATGGGTACCATGCAGTATTACTTGAAAGGGTCTGCGTTGGCTCACCCAACCTCACCGAACCTCTCAGCCCCAAGAGTGTCCACCCTTATGTCTCAATCAGCTGTGGGTCTAGATATGGTCAATCCAGGTTGCATCACAGCCCCTGAACGAATTTTGTAAGAATTTCTCTCTCTTTCACTGCCTTTGTTTCACGGGTTTTGAAAAGTAATTTATTTTTATAATGGGGTTTAGCTGCTTTTCACGGCTGTGTTTATGCCGCTTTACACCCCCTTGACTCACTTACAGAGAGATATCAATACATAGGTTTGAAGATTCTTACTAGTCAGATATATTCTTGTGCGGTGAATAGGGGGTGTTGAGTCCAGTTCACTGAAAAAGGAATAGGTCTTGTCTCTTACATATTGGGTTTATGGAACGGTATCGGAGCTAATTTGAAACCCTTGTTTTATGCACCACCCCACCTCACCTTTCCCGTTCAGCAGCCATAGTGTGTTTTCTGAACGTGTGACTCTGTTCTGTTTTGTAATTCAGTTCAAGTGTAGCGGTTTTTACATTCCCTCTCTAAGTGATATCTTATGATAAGTGTCTTTTTCTGTGTGACTTATTTCACTTAGAATCGTCGTACCTAAATCCACTCATCGTGCTGCTACTAGCCTTATGACGTGGATTTCATGGCTGAGTGATATTCCATTGTACATGAGGACCACCACTTCTTTATCCATTTTTCTCTTTCCTAGGATATTTAAGGTGTAATGAAGTGGGGGTTCTTGTCCACAGAGCAGCCCTAAACTTTGGGGTGCCTGTGTCTTGCTGATTTTTCGTTTTCCCAATTTATACGCCCATGAGTGGAAGTGCCCTATGCTCTCCAAGCTGTGTTTTTCGAATGTTTCAGAACACACCGTACACTTCTCCAGAGTGGCTGTTGGCAATTTACATCCCACCCATCAGCGTAGCAAGGCTCCCATTTCTCCATGGCCGGTCCTGCATTTCTGGTTTGGACACTTTTTTCCGCATGGCCCTTTTGCCCGCTGGGAAGCGAGACTTCTTTGGAGCGCTGATTGGCCTTTCCAGGTTGCTTGGTTGGCCAAAAAGGGCATCATTGTCCACGTTTTGCCGCTTTTCATGTGCTTTCAAGGCGATTCGTATCTACCTCCTGAAATCTGTTTCCTGCAATTCTGCCTTGCTTTCAAAGCCTCTTCGTTGCCTTCCCTTAATATATTTGTGGACGAGAGGTATCATTTAAAACTCTGCAGGTTTGTGAATTGCAGTGCCCCTGAGCTCCATTTTTCAACTCGCTTTTTTGGGAGCTGGCCGCAAAAGCGCAGGATTGCTTCAGGCCCTCTTCTGGTTCTGGGGGGCAGGCTGAGCTTGTGCTTAATTCTTCTTCCTGATGGGAAAATAGAGTGACCTGTGCCTGTCCCAACACCTAGAGCTAGTCTCTCATTGGTTCCCCCTCTTCCCGTTCATCCTCAGGACAAATTGCAACCTGTACGGAACAGGAGGTTAAAGGTGCTGATTCTCCAAGGAGGGAGATGGCTAGTAAATCGGCTGGAATGGCGAACCCGAGCAAAGGAGATGAGAAATGAGGTGCGTTTTAGAAACCTTTCCCGATCACACGGTGTACCATCTTCTGGGTTTCTCATGCCTGTTTTCGACGTAGGAAGATGCCCTTGAACCTGGAGATTTGGGACCCATGGGATGGGTACCATGCAGTATTACTTGAAAGGGTCTACGTTGGCTCAACCAACCTCACCGAACCTCTCAGCCCCAAGAGTGTCCACCCTTATGTCTCAATCAGCTGTGGGTCTAGATATGGTCAATCCAGGTTGCATCACAGCCCCTGAACGAATTTTGTAAGAATTTCTCTCTCTTTCACTGCCTTTGTTTCACGGGTTTTGAAAAGTAATTTATTTTTATAATGGGGTTTAGCTGCTTTTCACGGCTGTGTTTATGCCGCTTTACACCCCCTTGACTCACTTACAGAGAGATATCAATACATAGGTTTGAAGATTCTTACTAGTCAGATATATTCTTGTGCGGTGAATAGGGGGTGTTGAGTCCAGTTCACTGAAAAAGGAATAGGTCTTGTCTCTTACATATTGGGTTTATGGAACGGTATCGGAGCTAATTTGAAACCCTTGTTTTATGCATCACCCCACCTCACCTTTCCCGTTCAGCAGCCATAGTGTGTTTTCTAAACGTGTGACTCTGTTCTGTTTTGTAATTCAGTTCAAGTGTAGCGGTTTTTACATTCCCTCTCTAAGTGATATCTTATGATAAGTGTCTTTTTCTGTGTGACTTATTTCACTTAGAATCGTCGTACCTAAATCCACTCATCGTGCTGCTACTAGCCTTATGACGTGGATTTCATGGCTGAGTGATATTCCATTGTACATGAGGACCACAACTTCTTTATCCATTTTTCTCTTTCCTAGGATATTTCAGGTGTAATGAAGTGGGGGTTCTTGTCAACAGAGCAGCCCTAAACTTTGGGGTGCCTGTGTCTTGCTGATTTTTAGTTTTCCCAATTTATACGGCCATGAGTGGAAGTGCCCTATGCTCTCCAAGCTGTGTTTTTTAGATGTTTCAGAACACACCGTACACTTCTCCAGAGTGGCTGTTGGCAATTTACATCCCACCCATCAGCGTAGCAAGGCTCCCATTTCTCCATGGCCGGTCCTGCATTTCTGGTTTGGACACTTTTTTCCGCATGGCCCTTTTGCCCGCTGGGAAGCGAGACTTCTTTGGAGCGCTGATTGGCCTTTCCAGGTTGCTTGGTTGGCCAAAAAGGGCGTATGCGTTTTTTCCTGAATATATTCAGGAAAAAACGCATACGCCCTTTTTGGCCAAGGGCATCATTGTCCACGTTTTGCCGCTTTTCATGTGCTTTCAAGGCGATTCGAATCTACCTCCTGAAATCTGTTTCCTGCAATTCTGCCTTGCTTTCAAAGCCTCTTCGTTGCCTTCCCTTAATATATTTGTGGACGAGAGGTATCATTTAAAACTCTGCAGGTTTGTGAATTGCAGTGCCCCTGAGCTCCATTTTTCAACTCGCTTTTTTGGGAGCTGGCCGCAAAAGCGCAGGATTGCTTCAGGCCCTCTTCTGGTTCTGGGGGGCAGGCTGAGCTTGTGCTTAATTCTTCTTCCTGATGGGAAAATAGAGTGACCTGTGCCTGTCCCAACACCTAGAGCTAGTCTCTCATTGGTTCCCCCTCTTCCCGTTCATCCTCAGGACAAATTGCAACCTGTACGGAACAGGAGGTTAAAGGTGCTGATTCTCCAAGGAGGGAGATGGCTAGTAAATCGGCTGGAATGGCGAACCCGAGCAAAGGAGATGAGAAATGAGGTGCGTTTTAGAAACCTTTCCCGATCACACGGTGTACCATCTTCTGGGTTTCTCATGCCTGTTTTCGACGTAGGAAGATGCCCTTGAACCTGGAGATTTGGGACCCATGGGATGGGTACCATGCAGTATTACTTGAAAGGGTCTGCGTTGGCTCACCCAACCTCACCGAACCTCTCAGCCCCAAGAGTGTCCACCCTTATGTCTCAATCAGCTGTGGGTCTAGATATGGTCAATCCAGGTTGCATCACAGCCCCTGAACGAATTTTGTAAGAATTTCTCTCTCTTTCACTGTCTTTGTTTCACGGGTTTTGAAAAGTAATTTAGTTTTATAATGGGGTTTAGCTGCTTTTCACGGCTGTGTTTATGCCGCTTTACACCCCCTTGACTCACTTACAGAGAGATATCAATACATAGGTTTGAAGATTCTTACTAGTCAGATATATTCTTGTGCGGTGAATAGGGGGTGTTGAGTCCAGTTCACTGAAAAAGGAATAGGTCTTGTCTCTTACATATTGGGTTTATGGAACGGTATCGGAGCTAATTTGAAACCCTTGTTTTATGCATCACCCCACCTCACCTTTCCCGTTCAGCAGCCATAGTGTGTTTTCTAAACGTGTGACTCTGTTCTGTTTTGTAATTCAGTTCAAGTGTAGCGGTTTTTACATTCCCTCTCTAAGTGATATCTTATGATAAGTGTCTTTTTCTGTGTGACTTATTTCACTTAGAATCATCGTACCTAAATCCACTCATCGTGCTGCTACTAGCCTTATGACGTGGATTTCATGGCTGAGTGATATTCCATTGTACATGAGGACCACAACTTCTTTATCCATTTTTCTCTTTCCTAGGATATTTCAGGTGTAATGAAGTGGGGGTTCTTGTCAACAGAGCAGCCCTAAACTTTGGGGTGCCTGTGTCTTGCTGATTTTTAGTTTTCCCAATTTATACGCCCATGAGTGGAAGTGCCCTATGCTCTCCAAGCTGTGTTTTTTAGATGTTTCAGAACACACCGTACACTTCTCCAGAGTGGCTGTTGGCAATTTACATCCCACCCATCAGCGTAGCAAGGCTCCCATTTCTCCATGGCCGGTCCTGCATTTCTGGTTTGGACACTTTTTTCCGCATGGCCCTTTTGCCCGCTGGGAAGCGAGACTTCTTTGGAGCGCTGATTGGCCTTTCCAGGTTGCTTGGTTGGCCAAAAAGGGCGTATGCGTTTTTTCCTGAATATATTCAGGAAAAAACGCATACGCCCTTTTTGGCCAAGGGCATCATTGTCCACGTTTTGCCGCTTTTCATGTGCTTTCAAGGCGATTCGAATCTACCTCCTGAAATCTGTTTCCTGCAATTCTGCCTTGCTTTCAAAGCCTCTTCGTTGCCTTCCCTTAATATATTTGTGGACGAGAGGTATCATTTAAAACTCTGCAGGTTTGTGAATTGCAGTGCCCCTGAGCTCCATTTTTCAACTCGCTTTTTTGGGAGCTGGCCGCAAAAGCGCAGGATTGCTTCAGGCCCTCTTCTGGTTCTGGGGGGCAGGCTGAGCTTGTGCTTAATTCTTCTTCCTGATGGGAAAATAGAGTGACCTGTGCCTGTCCCAACACCTAGAGCTAGTCTCTCATTGGTTCCCCCTCTTCCCGTTCATCCTCAGGACAAATTGCAACCTGTACGGAACAGGAGGTTAAAGGTGCTGATTCTCCAAGGAGGGAGATGGCTAGTAAATCGGCTGGAATGGCGAACCCGAGCAAAGGAGATGAGAAATGAGGTGCGTTTTAGAAACCTTTCCCGATCACACGGTGTACCATCTTCTGGGTTTCTCATGCCTGTTTTCGACGTAGGAAGATGCCCTTGAACCTGGAGATTTGGGACCCATGGGATGGGTACCATGCAGTATTACTTGAAAGGGTCTGCGTTGGCTCACCCAACCTCACCGAACCTCTCAGCCCCAAGAGTGTCCACCCTTATGTCTCAATCAGCTGTGGGTCTAGATATGGTCAATCCAGGTTGCATCACAGCCCCTGAACGAATTTTGTAAGAATTTCTCTCTCTTTCACTGTCTTTGTTTCACGGGTTTTGAAAAGTAATTTAGTTTTATAATGGGGTTTAGCTGCTTTTCACGGCTGTGTTTATGCCGCTTTACACCCCCTTGACTCACTTACAGAGAGATATCAATACATAGGTTTGAAGATTCTTACTAGTCAGATATATTCTTGTGCGGTGAATAGGGGGTGTTGAGTCCAGTTCACTGAAAAAGGAATAGGTCTTGTCTCTTACATATTGGGTTTATGGAACGGTATCGGAGCTAATTTGAAACCCTTGTTTTATGCATCACCCCACCTCACCTTTCCCGTTCACCAGCCATAGTGTGTTTCCTAAACGTGGGACTCTGTTCTGTTTTGCAATTCAGTTCAAGTGTAGTGGTTTTTACATTCCCTCTAGAAGTGATATATTATGATAAGTGTCTTTTTCTGTGTGACTTATTTCACTTAGTATCGTCGTACCTAAATCCACTCATCGTGCTGCTACTAGCCTTATGACGTTGATTTCATGGCTGAGTGATATTCCATTGTACATGAGGACCACAACTTCTTTATCCATTTTTCTCTTTCCTAGGATATTTAAGGTGTAATGAAGTGGGGGTTCTTGTCCACAGAGCAGCCCTAAACTTTGGGGTGCCTGTGTCTTGCTGATTTTTAGTTTTCCCAATTTATACGCCCATGAGTGGAAGTGCCCTATGCTCTTCAAGCTGTGTTTTTTAGATGTTTCAGGACACACCGTACACTTCTCCAGAGTGGCTGTTGGCAATTTACATCCCACCCATCAGCGTAGCAAGGCTCCCATTTCTCCATGGCCGGTCCTGCATTTCTGGTTTGGACACTTTTTTCCGCATGGCCCTTTTGCCCGCTGGGAAGCGAGACTTCTTTGGAGCGCTGATTGGCCTTTCCAGGTTGCTTGGTTGGCCAAAAAGGGCGTATGCGTTTTTTCCTGAATATATTCAGGAAAAAACGCATACGCCCTTTTTGGCCAAGGGCATCATTGTCCACGTTTTGCCGCTTTTCATGTGCTTTCAAGGCGATTCGAATCTACCTCCTGAAATCTGTTTCCTGCAATTCTGCCTTGCTTTCAAAGCCTCTTCGTTGCCTTCCCTTAATATATTTGTGGACGAGAGGTATCATTTAAAACTCTGCAGGTTTGTGAATTGCAGTGCCCCTGAGCTCCATTTTTCAACTCGCTTTTTTGGGAGCTGGCCGCAAAAGCGCAGGATTGCTTCAGGCCCTCTTCTGGTTCTGGGGGGCAGGCTGAGCTTGTGCTTAATTCTTCTTCCTGATGGGAAAATAGAGTGACCTGTGCCTGTCCCAACACCTAGAGCTAGTCTCTCATTGGTTCCCCCTCTTCCCGTTCATCCTCAGGACAAATTGCAACCTGTACGGAACAGGAGGTTAAAGGTGCTGATTCTCCAAGGAGGGAGATGGCTAGTAAATCGGCTGGAATGGCGAACCCGAGCAAAGGAGATGAGAAATGAGGTGCGTTTTAGAAACCTTTCCCGATCACACCGTGTACCATCTTCTGGGTTTCTCATGCCTGTTTTCGACGTAGGAAGATGCCCTTGAACCTGGAGATTTGGGACCCATGGGATGGGTACCATGCAGTATTACTTGAAAGGGTCTGCGTTGGCTCACCCAACCTCACCGAACCTCTCAGCCCCAAGAGTGTCCACCCTTATGTCTCAATCAGCTGTGGGTCTAGATATGGTCAATCCAGGTTGCATCACAGCCCCTGAACGAATTTTGTAAGAATTTCTCTCTCTTTCACTGTCTTTGTTTCACGGGTTTTGAAAAGTAATTTATTTTTATAATGGGGTTTAGCTGCTTTTCACGGCTGTGTTTATGCCGCTTTACACCCCCTTGACTCATTAAAGAGAGATATCAATACATAGGTTTGAAGATTCTTACTAGTCAGATATATTCTTGTGCGGTGAATAGGGGGTGTTGAGTCCAGTTCACTGAAAAAGGAATAGGTCTTGTCTCTTACATATTGGGTTTATGGAACGGTATCGGAGCTAATTTGAAACCCTTGTTTTATGCATCACCCCACCTCACCTTTCCCGTTCAGCAGCCATAGTGTGTTTCCTAAACGTGGGACTCTGTTCTGTTTTGCAATTCAGTTCAAGTGTAGCGGTTTTTACATTCCCTCTAGAAGTGATATATTATGATAAGTGTCTTTTTCTGTGTGACTTATTTCACTTAGAATCATCGTACCTAAATCCACTCATCGTGCTGCTACTAGCCTTATGACGTTGATTTCATGGCTGAGTGATATTCCATTGTACATGAGGACCACAACTTCTTTATCCATTTTTCTCTTTCCTAGGATATTTAAGGTGTAATGAAGTGGGGGTTCTTGTCCACAGAGCAGCCCTAAACTTTGGGGTGCCTGTGTCTTGCTGATTTTTAGTTTTCCCAATTTATACGCCCATGAGTGGAAGTGCCCTATGCTCTCCAAGCTGTGTTTTTTAGATGTTTCAGAACACACCGTACACTTCTCCAGAGTGGCTGTTGGCAATTTACATCCCACCCATCAGCGTAGCAAGGCTCCCATTTCTCCATGGCCGGTCCTGCATTTCTGGTTTGGACACTTTTTTCCGCATGGCCCTTTTGCCCGCTGGGAAGCGAGACTTCTTTGGAGCAGTAATTGGCCTTTCCAGGTTGCTTGGTTGGCCAAAAAGGGCGTATGCGTTTTTTCCTGAATATATTCAGGAAAAAACGCATACGCCCTTTTTGGCCAAGGGCATCATTGTCCACGTTTTGCCGCTTTTCATGTGCTTTCAAGGCGATTCGAATCTACCTCCTGAAATCTGTTTCCTGCAATTCTGCCTTGCTTTCAAAGCCTCTTCGTTGCCTTCCCTTAATATATTTGTGGACGAGAGGTATCATTTAAAACTCTGCAGGTTTGTGAATTGCAGTGCCCCTGAGCTCCATTTTTCAACTCGCTTTTTTGGGAGCTGGCCGCAAAAGCGCAGGATTGCTTCAGGCCCTCTTCTGGTTCTGGGGGGCAGGCTGAGCTTGTGCTTAATTCTTCTTCCTGATGGGAAAATAGAGTGACCTGTGCCTGTCCCAACACCTAGAGCTAGTCTCTCATTGGTTCCCCCTCTTCCCGTTCATCCTCAGGACAAATTGCAACCTGTACGGAACAGGAGGTTAAAGGTGCTGATTCTCCAAGGAGGGAGATGGCTAGTAAATCGGCTGGAATGGCGAACCCGAGCAAAGGAGATGAGAAATGAGGTGCGTTTTAGAAACCTTTCCCGATCACACGGTGTAGCATCTTCTGGGTTTCTCATGCCTGTTTTCGACGTAGGAAGATGCCCTTGAACCTGGAGATTTGGGACCCATGGGATGGGTACCATGCAGTATTACTTGAAAGGGTCTGCGTTGGCTCACCCAACCTCACCGAACCTCTCAGCCCCAAGAGTGTCCACCCTTATGTCTCAATCAGCTGTGGGTCTAGATATGGTCAATCCAGGTTGCATCACAGCCCCTGAACGAATTTTGTAAGAATTTCTCTCTCTTTCACTGTCTTTGTTTCACGGGTTTTGAAAAGTAATTTATTTTTATAATGGGGTTTAGCTGCTTTTCACGGCTGTGTTTATGCCGCTTTACACCCCCTTGACTCACTTACAGAGAGATATCAATACATAGGTTTGAAGATTCTTACTAGTCAGATATATTCTTGTGCGGTGAATAGGGGGTGTTGAGTCCAGTTCACTGAAAAAGGAATAGGTCTTGTCTCTTACATATTGGGTTTATGGAACGATATCGGAGCTAATTTGAAACCCTTGTTTTATGCATCACCCCACCTCACCTTTCCCGTTCAGCAGCCATAGTGTGTTTCCTAAACGTGGGACTCTGTTCTGTTTTGCAATTCAGTTCAAGTGTAGCGGTTTTTACATTCCCTCTAGAAGTGATATCTTATGATAAGTGTCTTTTTCTGTGTGACTTATTTCACTTAGAATCGTCGTACCTAAATCCACTCATCGTGCTGCTACTAGCCTTATGACGTTGATTTCATGGCTGAGTGATATTCCATTGTACATGAGGACCACAACTTCTTTATCCATTTTTCTCTTTCCTAGGATATTTAAGGTGTAATGAAGTGGGGGTTCTTGTCCACAGAGCAGCCCTAAACTTTGGGGTGCCTGTGTCTTGCTGATTTTTAGTTTTCCCAATTTATACGGCCATGAGTGGAAGTGCCCTATGCTCTCCAAGCTGTGTTTTTTAGATGTTTCAGAACACACCGTACACTTCTCCAGAGTGGCTGTTGGCAATTTACATCCCACCCATCAGCGTAGCAAGGCTCCCATTTCTCCATGGCCGGTCCTGCATTTCTGGTTTGGACACTTTTTTCCGCATGGCCCTTTTGCCCGCTGGGAAGCGAGACTTCTTTGGAGCGCTGATTGGCCTTTCCAGGTTGCTTGGTTGGCCAAAAAGGGCGTATGCGTTTTTTCCTGAATATATTCAGGAAAAAACGCATACGCCCTTTTTGGCCAAGGGCATCATTGTCCACGTTTTGCCGCTTTTCATGTGCTTTCAAGGCGATTCGAATCTACCTCCTGAAATCTGTTTCCTGCAATTCTGCCTTGCTTTCAAAGCCTCTTCGTTGCCTTCCCTTAATATATTTGTGGACGAGAGGTATCATTTAAAACTCTGCAGGTTTGTGAATTGCAGTGCCCCTGAGCTCCATTTTTCAACTCGCTTTTTTGGGAGCTGGCCGCAAAAGCGCAGGATTGCTTCAGGCCCTCTTCTGGTTCTGGGGGGCAGGCTGAGCTTGTGCTTAATTCTTCTTCCTGATGGGAAAATAGAGTGACCTGTGCCTGTCCCAACACCTAGAGCTAGTCTCTCATTGGTTCCCCCTCTTCCCGTTCATCCTCAGGACAAATTGCAACCTGTACGGAACAGGAGGTTAAAGGTGCTGATTCTCCAAGGAGGGAGATGGCTAGTAAATCGGCTGGAATGGCGAACCCGAGCAAAGGAGATGAGAAATGAGGTGCGTTTTAGAAACCTTTCCCGATCACACGGTGTAGCATCTTCTGGGTTTCTCATGCCTGTTTTCGACGTAGGAAGATGCCCTTGAACCTGGAGATTTGGGACCCATGGGATGGGTACCATGCAGTATTACTTGAAAGGGTCTGCGTTGGCTCACCCAACCTCACCGAACCTCTCAGCCCCAAGAGTGTCCACCCTTATGTCTCAATCAGCTGTGGGTCTAGATATGGTCAATCCAGGTTGCATCACAGCCCCTGAACGAATTTTGTAAGAATTTCTCTCTCTTTCACTGTCTTTGTTTCACGGGTTTTGAAAAGTAATTTATTTTTATAATGGGGTTTAGCTGCTTTTCACGGCTGTGTTTATGCCGCTTTACACCCCCTTGACTCACTTACAGAGAGATATCAATACATAGGTTTGAAGATTCTTACTAGTCAGATATATTCTTGTGCGGTGAATAGGGGGTGTTGAGTCCAGTTCACTGAAAAAGGAATAGGTCTTGTCTCTTACATATTGGGTTTATGGAACGATATCGGAGCTAATTTGAAACCCTTGTTTTATGCATCACCCCACCTCACCTTTCCCGTTCAGCAGCCATAGTGTGTTTCCTAAACGTGGGACTCTGTTCTGTTTTGCAATTCAGTTCAAGTGTAGCGGTTTTTACATTCCCTCTAGAAGTGATATCTTATGATAAGTGTCTTTTTCTGTGTGACTTATTTCACTTAGAATCGTCGTACCTAAATCCACTCATCGTGCTGCTACTAGCCTTATGACGTTGATTTCATGGCTGAGTGATATTCCATTGTACATGAGGACCACAACTTCTTTATCCATTTTTCTCTTTCCTAGGATATTTAAGGTGTAATGAAGTGGGGGTTCTTGTCCACAGAGCAGCCCTAAACTTTGGGGTGCCTGTGTCTTGCTGATTTTTAGTTTTCCCAATTTATACGGCCATGAGTGGAAGTGCCCTATGCTCTCCAAGCTGTGTTTTTTAGATGTTTCAGAACACACCGTACACTTCTCCAGAGTGGCTGTTGGCAATTTACATCCCACCCATCAGCGTAGCAAGGCTCCCATTTCTCCATGGCCGGTCCTGCATTTCTGGTTTGGACACTTTTTTCCGCATGGCCCTTTTGCCCGCTGGGAAGCGAGACTTCTTTGGAGCGCTGATTGGCCTTTCCAGGTTGCTTGGTTGGCCAAAAAGGGCGTATGCGTTTTTTCCTGAATATATTCAGGAAAAAACGCATACGCCCTTTTTGGCCAAGGGCATCATTGTCCACGTTTTGCCGCTTTTCATGTGCTTTCAAGGCGATTCGAATCTACCTCCTGAAATCTGTTTCCTGCAATTCTGCCTTGCTTTCAAAGCCTCTTCGTTGCCTTCCCTTAATATATTTGTGGACGAGAGGTATCATTTAAAACTCTGCAGGTTTGTGAATTGCAGTGCCCCTGAGCTCCATTTTTCAACTCGCTTTTTTGGGAGCTGGCCGCAAAAGCGCAGGATTGCTTCAGGCCCTCTTCTGGTTCTGGGGGGCAGGCTGAGCTTGTGCTTAATTCTTCTTCCTGATGGGAAAATAGAGTGACCTGTGCCTGTCCCAACACCTAGAGCTAGTCTCTCATTGGTTCCCCCTCTTCCCGTTCATCCTCAGGACAAATTGCAACCTGTACGGAACAGGAGGTTAAAGGTGCTGATTCTCCAAGGAGGGAGATGGCTAGTAAATCGGCTGGAATGGCGAACCCGAGCAAAGGAGATGAGAAATGAGGTGCGTTTTAGAAACCTTTCCCGATCACACGGTGTACCATCTTCTGGGTTTCTCATGCCTGTTTTCGACGTAGGAAGATGCCCTTGAACCTGGAGATTTGGGACCCATGGGATGGGTACCATGCAGTATTACTTGAAAGGGTCTGCGTTGGCTCACCCAACCTCACCGAACCTCTCAGCCCCAAGAGTGTCCACCCTTATGTCTCAATCAGCTGTGGGTCTAGATATGGTCAATCCAGGTTGCATCACAGCCCCTGAACGAATTTTGTAAGAATTTCTCTCTCTTTCACTGTCTTTGTTTCACGGGTTTTGAAAAGTAATTTATTTTTATAATGGGGTTTAGCTGCTTTTCACGGCTGTGTTTATGCCGCTTTACACCCCCTTGACTCACTTACAGAGAGATATCAATACATAGGTTTGAAGATTCTTACTAGTCAGATATATTCTTGTGCGGTGAATAGGGGGTGTTGAGTCCAGTTCACTGAAAAAGGAATAGGTCTTGTCTCTTACATATTGGGTTTATGGAACGATATCGGAGCTAATTTGAAACCCTTGTTTTATGCATCACCCCACCTCACCTTTCCCGTTCAGCAGCCATAGTGTGTTTCCTAAACGTGGGACTCTGTTCTGTTTTGCAATTCAGTTCAAGTGTAGCGGTTTTTACATTCCCTCTAGAAGTGATATCTTATGATAAGTGTCTTTTTCTGTGTGACTTATTTCACTTAGAATCGTCGTACCTAAATCCACTCATCGTGCTGCTACTAGCCTTATGACGTTGATTTCATGGCTGAGTGATATTCCATTGTACATGAGGACCACAACTTCTTTATCCATTTTTCTCTTTCCTAGGATATTTAAGGTGTAATGAAGTGGGGGTTCTTGTCCACAGAGCAGCCCTAAACTTTGGGGTGCCTGTGTCTTGCTGATTTTTAGTTTTCCCAATTTATACGGCCATGAGTGGAAGTGCCCTATGCTCTCCAAGCTGTGTTTTTTAGATGTTTCAGAACACACCGTACACTTCTCCAGAGTGGCTGTTGGCAATTTACATCCCACCCATCAGCGTAGCAAGGCTCCCATTTCTCCATGGCCGGTCCTGCATTTCTGGTTTGGACACTTTTTTCCGCATGGCCCTTTTGCCCGCTGGGAAGCGAGACTTCTTTGGAGCGCTGATTGGCCTTTCCAGGTTGCTTGGTTGGCCAAAAAGGGCGTATGCGTTTTTTCCTGAATATATTCAGGAAAAAACGCATACGCCCTTTTTGGCCAAGGGCATCATTGTCCACGTTTTGCCGCTTTTCATGTGCTTTCAAGGCGATTCGAATCTACCTCCTGAAATCTGTTTCCTGCAATTCTGCCTTGCTTTCAAAGCCTCTTCGTTGCCTTCCCTTAATATATTTGTGGACGAGAGGTATCATTTAAAACTCTGCAGGTTTGTGAATTGCAGTGCCCCTGAGCTCCATTTTTCAACTCGCTTTTTTGGGAGCTGGCCGCAAAAGCGCAGGATTGCTTCAGGCCCTCTTCTGGTTCTGGGGGGCAGGCTGAGCTTGTGCTTAATTCTTCTTCCTGATGGGAAAATAGAGTGACCTGTGCCTGTCCCAACACCTAGAGCTAGTCTCTCATTGGTTCCCCCTCTTCCCGTTCATCCTCAGGACAAATTGCAACCTGTACGGAACAGGAGGTTAAAGGTGCTGATTCTCCAAGGAGGGAGATGGCTAGTAAATCGGCTGGAATGGCGAACCCGAGCAAAGGAGATGAGAAATGAGGTGCGTTTTAGAAACCTTTCCCGATCACACGGTGTAGCATCTTCTGGGTTTCTCATGCCTGTTTTCGACGTAGGAAGATGCCCTTGAACCTGGAGATTTGGGACCCATGGGATGGGTACCATGCAGTATTACTTGAAAGGGTCTGCGTTGGCTCACCCAACCTCACCGAACCTCTCAGCCCCAAGAGTGTCCACCCTTATGTCTCAATCAGCTGTGGGTCTAGATATGGTCAATCCAGGTTGCATCACAGCCCCTGAACGAATTTTGTAAGAATTTCTCTCTCTTTCACTGTCTTTGTTTCACGG
Source organism: Balaenoptera acutorostrata (assembly GCF_949987535.1). Classification (NCBI taxonomy): domain Eukaryota; kingdom Metazoa; phylum Chordata; class Mammalia; order Artiodactyla; family Balaenopteridae; genus Balaenoptera; species Balaenoptera acutorostrata. The sequence goes on along the minus strand of NW_026646791.1, from coordinate 34,730 downwards.
GTTTTGAAAAGTAATTTATTTTTATAATGGGGTTTAGCTGCTTTTCACGGCTGTGTTTATGCCGCTTTACACCCCCTTGACTCACTTACAGAGAGATATCAATACATAGGTTTGAAGATTCTTACTAGTCAGATATATTCTTGTGCGGTGAATAGGGGGTGTTGAGTCCAGTTCACTGAAAAAGGAATAGGTCTTGTCTCTTACATATTGGGTTTATGGAACGATATCGGAGCTAATTTGAAACCCTTGTTTTATGCATCACCCCACCTCACCTTTCCCGTTCAGCAGCCATAGTGTGTTTCCTAAACGTGGGACTCTGTTCTGTTTTGCAATTCAGTTCAAGTGTAGCGGTTTTTACATTCCCTCTAGAAGTGATATCTTATGATAAGTGTCTTTTTCTGTGTGACTTATTTCACTTAGAATCGTCGTACCTAAATCCACTCATCGTGCTGCTACTAGCCTTATGACGTTGATTTCATGGCTGAGTGATATTCCATTGTACATGAGGACCACAACTTCTTTATCCATTTTTCTCTTTCCTAGGATATTTAAGGTGTAATGAAGTGGGGGTTCTTGTCCACAGAGCAGCCCTAAACTTTGGGGTGCCTGTGTCTTGCTGATTTTTAGTTTTCCCAATTTATACGCCCATGAGTGGAAGTGCCCTATGCTCTCCAAGCTGTGTTTTTTAGATGTTTCAGAACACACCGTACACTTCTCCAGAGTGGCTGTTGGCAATTTACATCCCACCCATCAGCGTAGCAAGGCTCCCATTTCTCCATGGCCGGTCCTGCATTTCTGGTTTGGACACTTTTTTCCGCATGGCCCTTTTGCCCGCTGGGAAGCGAGACTTCTTTGGAGCGCTGATTGGCCTTTCCAGGTTGCTTGGTTGGCCAAAAAGGGCGTATGCGTTTTTTCCTGAATATATTCAGGAAAAAACGCATACGCCCTTTTTGGCCAAGGGCATCATTGTCCACGTTTTGCCGCTTTTCATGTGCTTTCAAGGCGATTCGAATCTACCTCCTGAAATCTGTTTCCTGCAATTCTGCCTTGCTTTCAAAGCCTCTTCGTTGCCTTCCCTTAATATATTTGTGGACGAGAGGTATCATTTAAAACTCTGCAGGTTTGTGAATTGCAGTGCCCCTGAGCTCCATTTTTCAACTCGCTTTTTTGGGAGCTGGCCGCAAAAGCGCAGGATTGCTTCAGGCCCTCTTCTGGTTCTGGGGGGCAGGCTGAGCTTGTGCTTAATTCTTCTTCCTGATGGGAAAATAGAGTGACCTGTGCCTGTCCCAACACCTAGAGCTAGTCTCTCATTGGTTCCCCCTCTTCCCGTTCATCCTCAGGACAAATTGCAACCTGTACGGAACAGGAGGTTAAAGGTGCTGATTCTCCAAGGAGGGAGATGGCTAGTAAATCGGCTGGAATGGCGAACCCGAGCAAAGGAGATGAGAAATGAGGTGCGTTTTAGAAACCTTTCCCGATCACACGGTGTACCATCTTCTGGGTTTCTCATGCCTGTTTTCGACGTAGGAAGATGCCCTTGAACCTGGAGATTTGGGACCCATGGGATGGGTACCATGCAGTATTACTTGAAAGGGTCTGCGTTGGCTCACCCAACCTCACCGAACCTCTCAGCCCCAAGAGTGTCCACCCTTATGTCTCAATCAGCTGTGGGTCTAGATATGGTCAATCCAGGTTGCATCACAGCCCCTGAACGAATTTTGTAAGAATTTCTCTCTCTTTCACTGTCTTTGTTTCACGGGTTTTGAAAAGTAATTTAGTTTTATAATGGGGTTTAGCTGCTTTTCACGGCTGTGTTTATGCCGCTTTACACCCCCTTGACTCACTTACAGAGAGATATCAATACATAGGTTTGAAGATTCTTACTAGTCAGATATATTCTTGTGCGGTGAATAGGGGGTGTTGAGTCCAGTTCACTGAAAAAGGAATAGGTCTTGTCTCTTACATATTGGGTTTATGGAACGGTATCGGAGCTAATTTGAAACCCTTGTTTTATGCATCACCCCACCTCACCTTTCCCGTTCAGCAGCCATAGTGTGTTTCCTAAACGTGGGACTCTGTTCTATTTTGCAATTCAGTTCAAGTGTAGCGGTTTTTACATTCCCTCTAGAAGTGATATCTTATGATAAGTGTCTTTTTCTGTGTGACTTATTTCACTTAGAATCGTCGTACCTAAATCCACTCATCGTGCTGCTACTAGCCTTATGACGTTGATTTCATGGCTGAGTGATATTCCATTGTACATGAGGACCACAACTTCTTTATCCATTTTTCTCTTTCCTAGGATATTTAAGGTGTAATGAAGTGGGGGTTCTTGTCCACAGAGCAGCCCTAAACTTTGGGGTGCCTGTGTCTTGCTGATTTTTAGTTTTCCCAATTTATACGGCCATGAGTGGAAGTGCCCTATGCTCTCCAAGCTGTGTTTTTTAGATGTTTCAGAACACACCGTACACTTCTCCAGAGTGGCTGTTGGCAATTTACATCCCACCCATCAGCGTAGCAAGGCTCCCATTTCTCCATGGCCGGTCCTGCATTTCTGGTTTGGACACTTTTTTCCGCATGGCCCTTTTGCCCGCTGGGAAGCGAGACTTCTTTGGAGCGCTGATTGGCCTTTCCAGGTTGCTTGGTTGGCCAAAAAGGGCGTATGCGTTTTTTCCTGAATATATTCAGGAAAAAACGCATACGCCCTTTTTGGCCAAGGGCATCATTGTCCACGTTTTGCCGCTTTTCATGTGCTTTCAAGGCGATTCGAATCTACCTCCTGAAATCTGTTTCCTGCAATTCTGCCTTGCTTTCAAAGCCTCTTCGTTGCCTTCCCTTAATATATTTGTGGACGAGAGGTATCATTTAAAACTCTGCAGGTTTGTGAATTGCAGTGCCCCTGAGCTCCATTTTTCAACTCGCTTTTTTGGGAGCTGGCCGCAAAAGCGCAGGATTGCTTCAGGCCCTCTTCTGGTTCTGGGGGGCAGGCTGAGCTTGTGCTTAATTCTTCTTCCTGATGGGAAAATAGAGTGACCTGTGCCTGTCCCAACACCTAGAGCTAGTCTCTCATTGGTTCCCCCTCTTCCCGTTCATCCTCAGGACAAATTGCAACCTGTACGGAACAGGAGGTTAAAGGTGCTGATTCTCCAAGGAGGGAGATGGCTAGTAAATCGGCTGGAATGGCGAACCCGAGCAAAGGAGATGAGAAATGAGGTGCGTTTTAGAAACCTTTCCCGATCACACGGTGTACCATCTTCTGGGTTTCTCATGCCTGTTTTCGACGTAGGAAGATGCCCTTGAACCTGGAGATTTGGGACCCATGGGATGGGTACCATGCAGTATTACTTGAAAGGGTCTGCGTTGGCTCACCCAACCTCACCGAACCTCTCAGCCCCAAGAGTGTCCACCCTTATGTCTCAATCAGCTGTGGGTCTAGATATGGTCAATCCAGGTTGCATCACAGCCCCTGAACGAATTTTGTAAGAATTTCTCTCTCTTTCACTGTCTTTGTTTCACGGGTTTTGAAAAGTAATTTAGTTTTATAATGGGGTTTAGCTGCTTTTCACGGCTGTGTTTATGCCGCTTTACACCCCCTTGACTCACTTACAGAGAGATATCAATACATAGGTTTGAAGATTATTACTAGTCAGATATATTCTTGTGCGGTGAATAGGGGGTGTTGAGTCCAGTTCACTGAAAAAGGAATAGGTCTTGTCTCTTACATATTGGGTTTATGGAACGGTATCGGAGCTAATTTGAAACCCTTGTTTTATGCATCACCCCACCTCACCTTTCCCGTTCAGCAGCCATAGTGTGTTTCCTAAACGTGGGACTCTGTTCTGTTTTGCAATTCAGTTCAAGTGTAGCGGTTTTTACATTCCCTCTAGAAGTGATATCTTATGATAAGTGTCTTTTTCTGTGTGACTTATTTCACTTAGAATCGTCGTACCTAAATCCACTCATCGTGCTGCTACTAGCCTTATGACGTTGATTTAATGGCTGAGTGATATTCCATTGTACATGAGGACCACAACTTCTTTATCCATTTTTCTCTTTCCTAGGATATTTAAGGTGTAATGAAGTGGGGGTTCTTGTCCACAGAGCAGCCCTAAACTTTGGGGTGCCTGTGTCTTGCTGATTTTTAGTTTTCCCAATTTATACGGCCATGAGTGGAAGTGCCCTATGCTCTCCAAGCTGTGTTTTTTAGATGTTTCAGAACACACCGTACACTTCTCCAGAGTGGCTGTTGGCAATTTACATCCCACCCATCAGCGTAGCAAGGCTCCCATTTCTCCATGGCCGGTCCTGCATTTCTGGTTTGGACACTTTTTTCCGCATGGCCCTTTTGCCCGCTGGGAAGCGAGACTTCTTTGGAGCGCTGATTGGCCTTTCCAGGTTGCTTGGTTGGCCAAAAAGGGCGTATGCGTTTTTTCCTGAATATATTCAGGAAAAAACGCATACGCCCTTTTTGGCCAAGGGCATCATTGTCCACGTTTTGCCGCTTTTCATGTGCTTTCAAGGCGATTCGAATCTACCTCCTGAAATCTGTTTCCTGCAATTCTGCCTTGCTTTCAAAGCCTCTTCGTTGCCTTCCCTTAATATATTTGTGGACGAGAGGTATCATTTAAAACTCTGCAGGTTTGTGAATTGCAGTGCCCCTGAGCTCCATTTTTTAACTCGCTTTTTTGGGAGCTGGCCGCAAAAGCGCAGGATTGCTTCAGGCCCTCTTCTGGTTCTGGGGGGCAGGCTGAGCTTGTGCTTAATTCTTCTTCCTGATGGGAAAATAGAGTGACCTGTGCCTGTCCCAACACCTAGAGCTAGTCTCTCATTGGTTCCCCCTCTTCCCGTTCATCCTCAGGACAAATTGCAACCTGTACGGAACAGGAGGTTAAAGGTGCTGATTCTCCAAGGAGGGAGATGGCTAGTAAATCGGCTGGAATGGCGAACCCGAGCAAAGGAGATGAGAAATGAGGTGCGTTTTAGAAACCTTTCCCGATCACACGGTGTACCATCTTCTGGGTTTCTCATGCCTGTTTTCGACGTAGGAAGATGCCGTTGAACCTGGAGATTTGGGACCCATGGGATGGGTACCATGCAGTATTACTTGAAAGGGTCTGCGTTGGCTCACCCAACCTCACCGAACCTCTCAGCCCCAAGAGTGTCCACCCTTATGTCTCAATCAGCTGTGGGTCTAGATATGGTCAATCCAGGTTGCATCACAGCCCCTGAACGAATTTTGTAAGAATTTCTCTCTCTTTCACTGTCTTTGTTTCACGGGTTTTGAAAAGTAATTTATTTTTATAATGGGGTTTAGCTGCTTTTCACGGCTGTGTTTATGCCGCTTTACACCCCCTTGACTCACTTACAGAGAGATATCAATACATAGGTTTGAAGATTCTTACTAGTCAGATATATTCTTGTGCGGTGAATAGGGGGTGTTGAGTCCAGTTCACTGAAAAAGGAATAGGTCTTGTCTCTTACATATTGGGTTTATGGAACGGTATCGGAGCTAATTTGAAACCCTTGTTTTATGCATCACCCCACCTCACCTTTCCCGTTCAGCAGCCATAGTGTGTTTCCTAAACGTGGGACTCTGTTCTGTTTTGCAATTCAGTTCAAGTGTAGCGGTTTTTACATTCCCTCTAGAAGTGATATCTTATGATAAGTGTCTTTTTCTGTGTGACTTATTTCACTTAGAATCGTCGTACCTAAATCCACTCATCGTGCTGCTACTAGCCTTATGACGTTGATTTCATGGCTGAGTGATATTCCATTGTACATGAGGACCACAACTTCTTTATCCATTTTTCTCTTTCCTAGGATATTTAAGGTGTAATGAAGTGGGGGTTCTTGTCCACAGAGCAGCCCTAAACTTTGGGGTGCCTGTGTCTTGCTGATTTTTAGTTTTCCCAATTTATACGGCCATGAGTGGAAGTGCCCTATGCTCTCCAAGCTGTGTTTTTTAGATGTTTCAGAACACACCGTACACTTCTCCAGAGTGGCTGTTGGCAATTTACATCCCACCCATCAGCGTAGCAAGGCTCCCATTTCTCCATGGCCGGTCCTGCATTTCTGGTTTGGACACTTTTTTCCGCATGGCCCTTTTGCCCGCTGGGAAGCGAGACTTCTTTGGAGCGCTGATTGGCCTTTCCAGGTTGCTTGGTTGGCCAAAAAGGGCGTATGCGTTTTTTCCTGAATATATTCAGGAAAAAACGCATACGCCCTTTTTGGCCAAGGGCATCATTGTCCACGTTTTGCCGCTTTTCATGTGCTTTCAAGGCGATTCGAATCTACCTCCTGAAATCTGTTTCCTGCAATTCTGCCTTGCTTTCAAAGCCTCTTCGTTGCCTTCCCTTAATATATTTGTGGACGAGAGGTATCATTTAAAACTCTGCAGGTTTGTGAATTGCAGTGCCCCTGAGCTCCATTTTTCAACTCGCTTTTTTGGGAGCTGGCCGCAAAAGCGCAGGATTGCTTCAGGCCCTCTTCTGGTTCTGGGGGGCAGGCTGAGCTTGTGCTTAATTCTTCTTCCTGATGGGAAAATAGAGTGACCTGTGCCTGTCCCAACACCTAGAGCTAGTCTCTCATTGGTTCCCCCTCTTCCCGTTCATCCTCAGGACAAATTGCAACCTGTACGGAACAGGAGGTTAAAGGTGCTGATTCTCCAAGGAGGGAGATGGCTAGTAAATCGGCTGGAATGGCGAACCCGAGCAAAGGAGATGAGAAATGAGGTGCGTTTTAGAAACCTTTCCCGATCACACGGTGTACCATCTTCTGGGTTTCTCATGCCTGTTTTCGACGTAGGAAGATGCCCTTGAACCTGGAGATTTGGGACCCATGGGATGGGTACCATGCAGTATTACTTGAAAGGGTCTGCGTTGGCTCACCCAACCTCACCGAACCTCTCAGCCCCAAGAGTGTCCACCCTTATGTCTCAATCAGCTGTGGGTCTAGATATGGTCAATCCAGGTTGTATCACAGTCCCTGAACGAATTTTGTAAGAATTTCTCTCTCTTTCACTGTCTTTGTTTCACGGGTTTTGAAAAGTAATTTATTTTTATAATGGGGTTTAGCTGCTTTTCACGGCTGTGTTTATGCCGCTTTACACCCCCTTGACTCACTTACAGAGAGATATCAATACATAGGTTTGAAGATTCTTACTAGTCAGACATATTCTTGTGCGGTGAATAGGGGGTATTGAGTCCAGTTCACTGAAAAAGGAATAGGTCTTGTCTCTTACATATTGGGTTTATGGAACGGTATCGGAGCTAATTTGAAACCCTTGTTTTATGCATCACCCCACCTCACCTTTCCCGTTCAGCAGCCATAGTGTGTTTCCTAAACGTGGGACTCTGTTCTGTTTTGCAATTCAGTTCAAGTGTAGCGGTTTTTACATTCCCTCTAGAAGTGATATCTTATGATAAGTGTCTTTTTCTGTGTGACTTATTTCACTTAGAATCGTCGTACCTAAATCCACTCATCGTGCTGCTACTAGCCTTATGACGTTGATTTCATGGCTGAGTGATATTCCATTGTACATGAGGACCACAACTTCTTTATCCATTTTTCTCTTTCCTAGGATATTTAAGGTGTAATGAAGTGGGGGTTCTTGTCCACAGAGCAGCCCTAAACTTTGGGGTGCCTGTGTCTTGCTGATTTTTAGTTTTCCCAATTTATACGGCCATGAGTGGAAGTGCCCTATGCTCTCCAAGCTGTGTTTTTTAGATGTTTCAGAACACACCGTACACTTCTCCAGAGTGGCTGTTGGCAATTTACATCCCACCCATCAGCGTAGCAAGGCTCCCATTTCTCCATGGCCGGTCCTGCATTTCTGGTTTGGACACTTTTTTCCGCATGGCCCTTTTGCCCGCTGGGAAGCGAGACTTCTTTGGAGCGCTGATTGGCCTTTCCAGGTTGCTTGGTTGGCCAAAAAGGGCGTATGCGTTTTTTCCTGAATATATTCAGGAAAAAACGCATACGCCCTTTTTGGCCAAGGGCATCATTGTCCACGTTTTGCCGCTTTTCATGTGCTTTCAAGGCGATTCGAATCTACCTCCTGAAATCTGTTTCCTGCAATTCTGCCTTGCTTTCAAAGCCTCTTCGTTGCCTTCCCTTAATATATTTGTGGACGAGAGGTATCATTTAAAACTCTGCAGGTTTGTGAATTGCAGTGCCCCTGAGCTCCATTTTTCAACTCGCTTTTTTGGGAGCTGGCCGCAAAAGCGCAGGATTGCTTCAGGCCCTCTTCTGGTTCTGGGGGGCAGGCTGAGCTTGTGCTTAATTCTTCTTCCTGATGGGAAAATAGAGTGACCTGTGCCTGTCCCAACACCTAGAGCTAGTCTCTCATTGGTTCCCCCTCTTCCCGTTCATCCTCAGGACAAATTGCAACCTGTACGGAACAGGAGGTTAAAGGTGCTGATTCTCCAAGGAGGGAGATGGCTAGTAAATCGGCTGGAATGGCGAACCCGAGCAAAGGAGATGAGAAATGAGGTGCGTTTTAGAAACCTTTCCCGATCACACGGTGTACCATCTTCTGGGTTTCTCATGCCTGTTTTCGACGTAGGAAGATGCCCTTGAACCTGGAGATTTGGGACCCATGGGATGGGTACCATGCAGTATTACTTGAAAGGGTCTGCGTTGGCTCACCCAACCTCACCGAACCTCTCAGCCCCAAGAGTGTCCACCCTTATGTCTCAATCAGCTGTGGGTCTAGATATGGTCAATCCAGGTTGCATCACAGCCCCTGAACGAATTTTGTAAGAATTTCTCTCTCTTTCACTGTCTTTGTTTCACGGGTTTTGAAAAGTAATTTAGTTTTATAATGGGGTTTAGCTGCTTTTCACGGCTGTGTTTATGCCGCTTTACACCCCCTTGACTCACTTACAGAGAGATATCAATACATAGGTTTGAAGATTCTTACTAGTCAGATATATTCTTGTGCGGTGAATAGGGGGTGTTGAGTCCAGTTCACTGAAAAAGGAATAGGTCTTGTCTCTTACATATTGGGTTTATGGAACGGTATCGGAGCTAATTTGAAACCCTTGTTTTATGCATCACCCCACCTCACCTTTCCCGTTCAGCAGCCATAGTGTGTTTCCTAAACGTGGGACTCTGTTCTGTTTTGCAATTCAGTTCAAGTGTAGCGGTTTTTACATTCCCTCTAGAAGTGATATCTTATGATAAGTGTCTTTTTCTGTGTGACTTATTTCACTTAGAATCGTCGTACCTAAATCCACTCATCGTGCTGCTACTAGCCTTATGACGTTGATTTCATGGCTGAGTGATATTCCATTGTACATGAGGACCACAACTTCTTTATCCATTTTTCTCTTTCCTAGGATATTTAAGGTGTAATGAAGTGGGGGTTCTTGTCCACAGAGCAGCCCTAAACTTTGGGGTGCCTGTGTCTTGCTGATTTTTAGTTTTCCCAATTTATACGGCCATGAGTGGAAGTGCCCTATGCTCTCCAAGCTGTGTTTTTTAGATGTTTCAGAACACACCGTACACTTCTCCAGAGTGGCTGTTGGCAATTTACATCCCACCCATCAGCGTAGCAAGGCTCCCATTTCTCCATGGCCGGTCCTGCATTTCTGGTTTGGACACTTTTTTCCGCATGGCCCTTTTGCCCGCTGGGAAGCGAGACTTCTTTGGAGCGCTGATTGGCCTTTCCAGGTTGCTTGGTTGGCCAAAAAGGGCGTATGCGTTTTTTCCTGAATATATTCAGGAAAAAACGCATACGCCCTTTTTGGCCAAGGGCATCATTGTCCACGTTTTGCCGCTTTTCATGTGCTTTCAAGGCGATTCGAATCTACCTCCTGAAATCTGTTTCCTGCAATTCTGCCTTGCTTTCAAAGCCTCTTCGTTGCCTTCCCTTAATATATTTGTGGACGAGAGGTATCATTTAAAACTCTGCAGGTTTGTGAATTGCAGTGCCCCTGAGCTCCATTTTTCAACTCGCTTTTTTGGGAGCTGGCCGCAAAAGCGCAGGATTGCTTCAGGCCCTCTTCTGGTTCTGGGGGGCAGGCTGAGCTTGTGCTTAATTCTTCTTCCTGATGGGAAAATAGAGTGACCTGTGCCTGTCCCAACACCTAGAGCTAGTCTCTCATTGGTTCCCCCTCTTCCCGTTCATCCTCAGGACAAATTGCAACCTGTACGGAACAGGAGGTTAAAGGTGCTGATTCTCCAAGGAGGGAGATGGCTAGTAAATCGGCTGGAATGGCGAACCCGAGCAAAGGAGATGAGAAATGAGGTGCGTTTTAGAAACCTTTCCCGATCACACGGTGTACCATCTTCTGGGTTTCTCATGCCTGTTTTCGACGTAGGAAGATGCCCTTGAACCTGGAGATTTGGGACCCATGGGATGGGTACCATGCAGTATTACTTGAAAGGGTCTGCGTTGGCTCACCCAACCTCACCGAACCTCTCAGCCCCAAGAGTGTCCACCCTTATGTCTCAATCAGCTGTGGGTCTAGATATGGTCAATCCAGGTTGTATCACAGTCCCTGAACGAATTTTGTAAGAATTTCTCTCTCTTTCACTGTCTTTGTTTCACGGGTTTTGAAAAGTAATTTATTTTTATAATGGGGTTTAGCTGCTTTTCACGGCTGTGTTTATGCCGCTTTACACCCCCTTGACTCACTTACAGAGAGATATCAATACATAGGTTTGAAGATTCTTACTAGTCAGACATATTCTTGTGCGGTGAATAGGGGGTATTGAGTCCAGTTCACTGAAAAAGGAATAGGTCTTGTCTCTTACATATTGGGTTTATGGAACGGTATCGGAGCTAATTTGAAACCCTTGTTTTATGCATCACCCCACCTCACCTTTCCCGTTCAGCAGCCATAGTGTGTTTCCTAAACGTGGGACTCTGTTCTGTTTTGCAATTCAGTTCAAGTGTAGCGGTTTTTACATTCCCTCTAGAAGTGATATCTTATGATAAGTGTCTTTTTCTGTGTGACTTATTTCACTTAGAATCGTCGTACCTAAATCCACTCATCGTGCTGCTACTAGCCTTATGACGTTGATTTCATGGCTGAGTGATATTCCATTGTACATGAGGACCACAACTTCTTTATCCATTTTTCTCTTTCCTAGGATATTTAAGGTGTAATGAAGTGGGGGTTCTTGTCCACAGAGCAGCCCTAAACTTTGGGGTGCCTGTGTCTTGCTGATTTTTAGTTTTCCCAATTTATACGGCCATGAGTGGAAGTGCCCTATGCTCTCCAAGCTGTGTTTTTTAGATGTTTCAGAACACACCGTACACTTCTCCAGAGTGGCTGTTGGCAATTTACATCCCACCCATCAGCGTAGCAAGGCTCCCATTTCTCCATGGCCGGTCCTGCATTTCTGGTTTGGACACTTTTTTCCGCATGGCCCTTTTGCCCGCTGGGAAGCGAGACTTCTTTGGAGCGCTGATTGGCCTTTCCTGGTTGCTTAGTTGGCCAAAAAGGGCGTATGCGTTTTTTCCTGAATATATTCAGGAAAAAACGCATACGCCCTTTTTGGCCAAGGGCATCATTGTCCACGTTTTGCCGCTTTTCATGTGCTTTCAAGGCGATTCAAATCTACCTCCTGAAATCTGTTTCCTGCAATTCTGCCTTGCTTTCAAAGCCTCTTCGTTGCCTTCCCTTAATATATTTGTGGACGAGAGGTATCATTTAAAACTCTGCAGGTTTGTGAATTGCAGTGCCCCTGAGCTCCATTTTTCAACTCGCTTTTTTGGGAGCTGGCCGCAAAAGCGCAGGATTGCTTCAGGCCCTCTTCTGGTTCTGGGGGGCAGGCTGAGCTTGTGCTTAATTCTTCTTCCTGATGGGAAAATAGAGTGATCTGTGCCTGTCCCAACACCTAGAGCTAGTCTCTCATTGGTTCCCCCTCTTCCCGTTCATCCTCAGGACAAATTGCAACCTGTACGGAACAGGAGGTTAAAGGTGCTGATTCTCCAAGGAGGGAGATGGCTAGTAAATCGGCTGGAATGGCGAACCCGAGCAAAGGAGATGAGAAATGAGGTGCGTTTTAGAAACCTTTCCCGATCACACGGTGTAGCATCTTCTGGGCTTCTCATGCCTGTTTTCGACGTAGGAAGATGCCCTTGAACCTGGAGATTTGGGACCCATGGGATGGGTACCATGCAGTATTACTTGAAAGGGTCTGCGTTGGCTCACCCAACCTCACCGAACCTCTCAGCCCCAAGAGTGTCCACCCTTATGTCTCAATCAGCTGTGGGTCTAGATATGGTCAATCCAGGTTGCATCACAGCCCCTGAACGAATTTTGTAAGAATTTCTCTCTCTTTCACTGTCTTTGTTTCACGGGTTTTGAAAAGTAATTTATTTTTATAATGGGGTTTAGCTGCTTTTCACGGCTGTGTTTATGCCGCTTTACACCCCCTTGACTCACTTACAGAGAGATATCAATACATAGGTTTGAAGATTCTTACTAGTCAGATATATTCTTGTGCGGTGAATAGGGGGTGTTGAGTCCAGTTCACTGAAAAAGGAATAGGTCTTGTCTCTTACATATTGGGTTTATGGAACGGTATCGGAGCTAATTTGAAACCCTTGTTTTATGCATCACCCCACCTCACCTTTCCCGTTCAGCAGCCATAGTGTGTTTCCTAAACGTGGGACTCTGTTCTGTTTTGCAATTCAGTTCAAGTGTAGCGGTTTTTACATTCCCTCTAGAAGTGATATCTTATGATAAGTGTCTTTTTCTGTGTGACTTATTTCACTTAGAATCGTCGTACCTAAATCCACTCATCGTGCTGCTACTAGCCTTATGACGTTGATTTCATGGCTGAGTGATATTCCATTGTACATGAGGACCACAACTTCTTTATCCATTTTTCTCTTTCCTAGGATATTTAAGGTGTAATGAAGTGGGGGTTCTTGTCCACAGAGCAGCCCTAAACTTTGGGGTGCCTGTGTCTTGCTGATTTTTTGTTTTCCCAATTTATACGGCCATGAGTGGAAGTGCCCTATGCTCTCCAAGCTGTGTTTTTTAGATGTTTCAGAACACACCGTACACTTCTCCAGAGTGGCTGTTGGCAATTTACATCCCACCCATCAGCGTAGCAAGGCTCCCATTTCTCCATGGCCGGTCCTGCATTTCTGGTTTGGACACTTTTTTCCGCATGGCCCTTTTGCCCGCTGGGAAGCGAGACTTCTTTGGAGCGCTGATTGGCCTTTCCTGGTTGCTTAGTTGGCCAAAAAGGGCGTATGCGTTTTTTCCTGAATATATTCAGGAAAAAACGCATACGCCCTTTTTGGCCAAGGGCATCATTGTCCACGTTTTGCCGCTTTTCATGTGCTTTCAAGGCGATTCAAATCTACCTCCTGAAATCTGTTTCCTGCAATTCTGCCTTGCTTTCAAAGCCTCTTCGTTGCCTTCCCTTAATATATTTGTGGACGAGAGGTATCATTTAAAACTCTGCAGGTTTGTGAATTGCAGTGCCCCTGAGCTCCATTTTTCAACTCGCTTTTTTGGGAGCTGGCCGCAAAAGCGCAGGATTGCTTCAGGCCCTCTTCTGGTTCTGGGGGGCAGGCTGAGCTTGTGCTTAATTCTTCTTCCTGATGGGAAAATAGAGTGATCTGTGCCTGTCCCAACACCTAGAGCTAGTCTCTCATTGGTTCCCCCTCTTCCCGTTCATCCTCAGGACAAATTGCAACCTGTACGGAACAGGAGGTTAAAGGTGCTGATTCTCCAAGGAGGGAGATGGCTAGTAAATCGGCTGGAATGGCGAACCCGAGCAAAGGAGATGAGAAATGAGGTGCGTTTTAGAAACCTTTCCCGATCACACGGTGTAGCATCTTCTGGGCTTCTCATGCCTGTTTTCGACGTAGGAAGATGCCCTTGAACCTGGAGATTTGGGACCCATGGGATGGGTACCATGCAGTATTACTTGAAAGGGTCTGCGTTGGCTCACCCAACCTCACCGAACCTCTCAGCCCCAAGAGTGTCCACCCTTATGTCTCAATCAGCTGTGGGTCTAGATATGGTCAATCCAGGTTGCATCACAGCCCCTGAACGAATTTTGTAAGAATTTCTCTCTCTTTCACTGTCTTTGTTTCACGGGTTTTGAAAAGTAATTTATTTTTATAATGGGGTTTAGCTGCTTTTCACGGCTGTGTTTATGCCGCTTTACACCCCCTTGACTCACTTACAGAGAGATATCAATACATAGGTTTGAAGATTCTTACTAGTCAGATATATTCTTGTGCGGTGAATAGGGGGTGTTGAGTCCAGTTCACTGAAAAAGGAATAGGTCTTGTCTCTTACATATTGGGTTTATGGAACGGTATCGGAGCTAATTTGAAACCCTTGTTTTATGCATCACCCCACCTCACCTTTCCCGTTCAGCAGCCATAGTGTGTTTCCTAAACGTGGGACTCTGTTCTGTTTTGCAATTCAGTTCAAGTGTAGCGGTTTTACATTCCCTCTAGAAGTGATATCTTATGATAAGTGTCTTTTTCTGTGTGACTTATTTCACTTAGAATCGTCGTACCTAAATCCACTCATCGTGCTGCTACTAGCCTTATGACGTTGATTTCATGGCTGAGTGATATTCCATTGTACATGAGGACCACAACTTCTTTATCCATTTTTCTCTTTCCTAGGATATTTAAGGTGTAATGAAGTGGGGGTTCTTGTCCACAGAGCAGCCCTAAACTTTGGGGTGCCTGTGTCTTGCTGATTTTTAGTTTTCCCAATTTATACGGCCATGAGTGGAAGTGCCCTATGCTCTCCAAGCTGTGTTTTTTAGATGTTTCAGAACACACCGTACACTTCTCCAGAGTGGCTGTTGGCAATTTACGTACCACCCATCAGCGTAGCAAGGCTCCCATTTCTCCATGGCCGGTCCTTCATTTCTGGTTTGGACACTTTTTTCCGCATGGCCCTTTTGCCCGCTGGGAAGCGAGACTTCTTTGGAGCGCTGATTGGCCTTTCCAGGTTGCTTGGTTGGCCAAAAATGGCGTATGCGTTTTTTCCTGAATATGTTCAGGAAAAAACGCATACGCCCTTTTTGGCCAAGGGCATCATTGTCCACGTTTTGCCGCTTTTCATGTGTTTTCAAGGCGATTCGAATCTACCTCCTGAAATCTGTTTCCTGCAATTCTGCATTGCTTTCAAAGCCTCTTCGTTGCCTTCCCTTAATATATTTGTGGACGAGAGGTATCATTTAAAACTCTGCAGGTTTGTGAATTGCAGTGCCCCTGAGCTCCATTTTTCAACTCGCTTTTTTGGGAGCTGGCCGCAAAAGCGCAGGATTGCTTCAGGCCCTCTTCTGGTTCTGGGGGGCAGGCTGAGCTTGTGCTTAATTCTTCTTCCTGATGGGAAAATAGAGTGACCTGTGCCTGTCCCAACACCTAGAGCTAGTCTCTCATTGGTTCCCCCTCTTCCCCTTCATCCTCAGGACAAATTGCAACCTGTACGGAACAGGAGGTTAAAGGTGCTGATTCTCCAAGGAGGGAGATGGCTAGTAAATCGGCTGGAATGGCGAACCCGAGCAAAGGAGATGAGAAATGAGGTGCGTTTTAGAAACCTTTCCCGATCACACGGTGTACCATCTTCTGGGTTTCTCATGCCTGTTTTCGACGTAGGAAGATGCCCTTGAACCTGGAGATTTGGGACCCATGGGATGGGTACCATGCAGTATTACTTGAAAGGGTCTGCGTTGGCTCACCCAACCTCACCGAACCTCTCAGCCCCAAGAGTGTCCACCCTTATGTCTCAATCAGCTGTGGGTCTAGATATGGTCAATCCAGGTTGCATCACAGCCCCTGAACGAATTTTATAAGAATTTCTCTCTCTTTCACTGTCTTTGTTTCACGGGTTTTGAAAAGTAATTTATTTTTATAATGGGGTTTAGCTGCTTTTCACGGCTGTGTTTATGCCGCTTTACACCCCCTTGACTCACTTACAGAGAGATATCAATATATAGGTTTGAAGATTCTTACTAGTCAGATATATTCTTGTGCGGTGAATAGGGGGTGTTGAGTCCAGTTCACTGAAAAAGGAATAGGTCTTGTCTCTTACATATTGGGTTTATGGAACGGTATCTGAGCTAATTTGAAACCCTTGTTTTATGCATCACCCCACCTCACCTTTCCCGTTCAGCAGCCATAGTGTGTTTCCTAAACGTGGGACTCTGTTCTGTTTTGCAATTCAGTTCAAGTGTAGCGGTTTTTACATTCCCTCTAGAAGTGATATCTTATGATAAGTGTCTTTTTCTGTGTGACTTATTTCACTTAGAATCGTCGTACCTAAATCCACTCATCGTGCTGCTACTAGCCTTATGACGTTGATTTCATGGCTGAGTGATATTCCATTGTACATGAGGACCACAACTTCTTTATCCATTTTTCTCTTTCCTAGGATATTTAAGGTGTAATGAAGTGGGGGTTCTTGTCCACAGAGCAGCCCTAAACTTTGGGGTGCCTGTGTCTTGCTGATTTTTAGTTTTCCCAATTTATACGGCCATGAGTGGAAGTGCCCTATGCTCTCCAAGCTGTGTTTTTTAGATGTTTCAGAACACACCGTACACTTCTCCAGAGTGGCTGTTGGCAATTTACATCCCACCCATCAGCGTAGCAAGGCTCCCATTTCTCCATGGCCGGTCCTTCATTTCTGGTTTGGACACTTTTTTCCGCATGGCCCTTTTGCCCGCTGGGAAGCGAGACTTCTTTGGAGCGCTGATTGGCCTTTCCAGGTTGCTTGGTTGGCCAAAAAGGGCGTATGCGTTTTTTCCTGAATATATTCAGGAAAAAACGCATACGCCCTTTTTGGCCAAGGGCATCATTGTCCACGTTTTGCCGCTTTTCATGTGCTTTCAAGGCGATTCGAATCTACCTCCTGAAATCTGTTTCCTGCAATTCTGCCTTGCTTTCAAAGCCTCTTCGTTGCCTTCCCTTAATATATTTGTGGACGAGAGGTATCATTTAAAACTCTGCAGGTTTGTGAATTGCAGTGCCCCTGAGCTCCATTTTTCAACTCGCTTTTTTGGGAGCTGGCCGCCAAAGCGCAGGATTGCTTCAGGCCCTCTTCTGGTTCTGGGGGGCAGGCTGAGCTTGTGCTTAATTCTTCTTCCTGATGGGAAAATAGAGTGACCTGTGCCTGTCCCAACACCTAGAGCTAGACTCTCATTGGTTCCCCCTATTCCCCTTCATCCTCAGGACAAATTGCAACCTGTACGGAACAGGAGGTTAAAGGTGCTGATTCTCCAAGGAGGGAGATGGCTAGTAAATCGGCTGGAATGGCGAACCCGAGCAAAGGAGATGAGAAATGAGGTGCGTTTTAGAAACCTTTCCCGATCACACGGTGTACCATCTTCTGGGTTTCTCATGCCTGTTTTCGACGTAGGAAGATGCCCTTGAACCTGGAGATTTGGGACCCATGGGATGGGTACCATGCAGTATTACTTGAAAGGGTCTGCGTTGGCTCACCCAACCTCACCGAACCTCTCAGCCCCAAGAGTGTCCACCCTTATGTCTCAATCAGCTGTGGGTCTAGATATGGTCAATCCAGGTTGCATCACAGCCCCTGAACGAATTTTGTAAGAATTTCTCTCTCTTTCACTGTCTTTGTTTCACGGGTTTTGAAAAGTAATTTAGTTTTATAATGGGGTTTAGCTGCTTTTCACGGCTGTGTTTATGCCGCTTTACACCCCCTTGACTCACTTACAGAGAGATATCAATATATAGGTTTGAAGATTCTTACTAGTCAGATATATTCTTGTGCGGTGAATAGGGGGTGTTGAGTCCAGTTCACTGAAAAAGGAATAGGTCTTGTCTCTTACATCTTGGGTTTATGGAACGGTATCTGAGCTAATTTGAAACCCTTGTTTTATGCATCACCCCACCTCACCTTTCCCGTTCAGCAGCCATAGTGTGTTTCCTAAACGTGGGACTCTGTTCTGTTTTGCAATTCAGTTCAAGTGTAGCGGTTTTTACATTCCCTCTCTAAGTGATATCTTATGATAAGTGTCTTTTTCTGTGTGACTTATTTCACTTAGAATCGTCGTACCTAAATCCACTCATCGTGCTGCTACTAGCCTTATGACGTGGATTTCATGGCTGAGTGATATTCCATTGTACATGAGGACCACAACTTCTTTATCCATTTTTCTCTTTCCTAGGATATTTAAGGTGTAATGAAGTGGGGGTTCTTGTCCACAGAGCAGCCCTAAACTTTGGGGTGCGTGTGTCTTGCTGATTTTTAGTTTTCCCAATTTATACGGCCATGAGTGGAAGTGCCCTATGCTATCCAAGCTGTGTTTTTTAGATGTTTCAGAACACACCGTACACTTCTCCAGAGTGGCTGTTGGCAATTTACATCCCACCCATCAGCGTAGCAAGGCTCCCATTTCTCCATGGCCGGTCCTGAATTTCTGGTTTGGACACTTTTTTCCGCATGGCCCTTTTGCCCGCTGGGAAGCGAGACTTCTTTGGAGCGCTGATTGGCCTTTCCAGGTTGCTTGGTTGGCCAAAAAGGGCGTATGCGTTTTTTCCTGAATATATTCAGGAAAAAACGCATACGCCCTTTTTGGCCAAGGGCATCATTGTCCACGTTTTGCCGCTTTTCATGTGCTTTCAAGGCGATTCAAATCTACCTACTGAAATCTGTTTCCTGCAATTCTGCCTTGCTTTCAAAGCCTCTTCGTTGCCTTCCCTTAATATATTTGTGGACGAGAGGTATCATTTAAAACTCTGCAGGTTTGTGAATTGCAGTGCCCCTGAGCTCCATTTTTCAACTCGCTTTTTTGGGAGCTGGCCGCAAAAGCGCAGGATTGCTTCAGGCCCTCTTCTGGTTCTGGGGGGCAGGTTGAGCTTGTGCTTAATTCTTCTTCCTGATGGGAAAATAGAGTGACCTGTGCCTGTCCCAACACCTAGAGCTAGTCTCTCATTGGTTCCCCCTCTTCCCGTTCATCCTCAGGACAAATTGCAACCTGTACGGAACAGGAGGTTAAAGGTGCTGATTCTCCAAGGAGGGAGATGGCTAGTAAATCGGCTGGAATGGCGAACCCGAGCAAAGGAGATGAGAAATGAGGTGCGTTTTAGAAACCTTTCCCGATCACACCGTGTACCATCTTCTGGGTTTCTCATGCCTGTTTTCGACGTAGGAAGATGCCCTTGAACCTGGAGATTTGGGACCCATGGGATGGGTACCATGCAGTATTACTTGAAAGGGTCTGCGTTGGCTCACCCAACCTCACCGAACCTCTCAGCCCCAAGAGTGTCCACCCTTATGTCTCAATCAGCTGTGGGTCTAGATATGGTCAATCCAGGTTGCATCACAGCCCCTGAACGAATTTTGTAAGAATTTCTCTCTCTTTCACTGTCTTTGTTTCACGGGTTTTGAAAAGTAATTTATTTTTATAATGGGATTTAGCTGCTTTTCACGGCTGTGTTTATGCCACTTTACAACCCCTTGACTCACTTACGGAGAGATATCAATACATAGGTTTGAAGATTCTTCCTAGTCAGATATATTCTTGTGCGGTGAATAGGGGGTGTTGAGTCCAGTTCACTGAAAAAGGAATAGGTCTTGTCTCTTACATATTGGGTTTATGGAACGGTATCTGAGCTAATTTGAAACCCTTGTTTTATGCATCACCCCACCTCACCTTTCCCGTTCAGCAGCCATAGTGTGTTTCCTAAACGTGTGACTCTGTTCTGTTTTGTAATTCAGTTCAAGTGTAGCGGTTTTTACATTCCCTCTCTAAGTGATATCTTATGATAAGTGTCTTTTTCTGTGTGACTTATTTCACTTAGAATCGTCGTACCTAAATCCACTCATCGTGCTGCTACTAGCCTTATGACGTGGATTTCATGGCTGAGTGATATTCCATTGTACATGAGGACCACCACTTCTTTATCCATTTTTCTCTTTCCTAGGATATTTAAGGTGTAATGAAGTGGGGGTTCTTGTCCACAGAGCAGCCCTAAACTTTGGGGTGCCTGTGTCTTGCTGATTTTTAGTTTTCCCAATTTATACGCCCATGAGTGGAAGTGCCCTATGCTCTCCAAGCTGTGTTTTTTAGATGTTTCAGAACACACCGTACACTTCTCCAGAGTGGCTGTTGGCAATTTACATCCCACCCATCAGCGTAGCAAGGCTCCCATTTCTCCATGGCCGGTCCTTCATTTCTGGTTTGGACACTTTTTTCCGCATGGCCCTTTTGCCCGCTGGGAAGCGAGACTTCTTTGGAGCGCTGATTGGCCTTTCCAGGTTGCTTGGTTGGCCAAAAAGGGCGTATGCGTTTTTTCCTGAATATATTCAGGAAAAAACGCATACGCCCTTTTTGGCCAAGGGCATCATTGTCCACGTTTTGCCGCTTTTCATGTGCTTTCAAGGCGATTCGAATCTACCTCCTGAAATCTGTTTCCTGCAATTCTGCCTTGCTTTCAAAGCCTCTTCGTTGCCTTCCCTTAATATATTTGTGGACGAGAGGTATCATTTAAAACTCTGCAGGTTTGTGAATTGCAGTGCCCCTGAGCTCCATTTTTCAACTCGCTTTTTTGGGAGCTGGCCGCCAAAGCGCAGGATTGCTTCAGGCCCTCTTCTGGTTCTGGGGGGCAGGCTGAGCTTGTGCTTAATTCTTCTTCCTGATGGGAAAATAGAGTGACCTGTGCCTGTCCCAACACCTAGAGCTAGACTCTCATTGGTTCCCCCTATTCCCCTTCATCCTCAGGACAAATTGCAACCTGTACGGAACAGGAGGTTAAAGGTGCTGATTCTCCAAGGAGGGAGATGGCTAGTAAATCGGCTGGAATGGCGAACCCGAGCAAAGGAGATGAGAAATGAGGTGCGTTTTAGAAACCTTTCCCGATCACACGGTGTACCATCTTCTGGGTTTCTCATGCCTGTTTTCGACGTAGGAAGATGCCCTTGAACCTGGAGATTTGGGACCCATGGGATGGGTACCATGCAGTATTACTTGAAAGGGTCTGCGTTGGCTCACCCAACCTCACCGAACCTCTCAGCCCCAAGAGTGTCCACCCTTATGTCTCAATCAGCTGTGGGTCTAGATATGGTCAATCCAGGTTGCATCACAGCCCCTGAACGAATTTTGTAAGAATTTCTCTCTCTTTCACTGTCTTTGTTTCACGGGTTTTGAAAAGTAATTTAGTTTTATAATGGGGTTTAGCTGCTTTTCACGGCTGTGTTTATGCCGCTTTACACCCCCTTGACTCACTTACAGAGAGATATCAATATATAGGTTTGAAGATTCTTACTAGTCAGATATATTCTTGTGCGGTGAATAGGGGGTGTTGAGTCCAGTTCACTGAAAAAGGAATAGGTCTTGTCTCTTACATCTTGGGTTTATGGAACGGTATCTGAGCTAATTTGAAACCCTTGTTTTATGCATCACCCCACCTCACCTTTCCCGTTCAGCAGCCATAGTGTGTTTCCTAAACGTGGGACTCTGTTCTGTTTTGCAATTCAGTTCAAGTGTAGCGGTTTTTACATTCCCTCTCTAAGTGATATCTTATGATAAGTGTCTTTTTCTGTGTGACTTATTTCACTTAGAATCGTCGTACCTAAATCCACTCATCGTGCTGCTACTAGCCTTATGACGTGGATTTCATGGCTGAGTGATATTCCATTGTACATGAGGACCACAACTTCTTTATCCATTTTTCTCTTTCCTAGGATATTTAAGGTGTAATGAAGTGGGGGTTCTTGTCCACAGAGCAGCCCTAAACTTTGGGGTGCGTGTGTCTTGCTGATTTTTAGTTTTCCCAATTTATACGGCCATGAGTGGAAGTGCCCTATGCTATCCAAGCTGTGTTTTTTAGATGTTTCAGAACACACCGTACACTTCTCCAGAGTGGCTGTTGGCAATTTACATCCCACCCATCAGCGTAGCAAGGCTCCCATTTCTCCATGGCCGGTCCTGAATTTCTGGTTTGGACACTTTTTTCCGCATGGCCCTTTTGCCCGCTGGGAAGCGAGACTTCTTTGGAGCGCTGATTGGCCTTTCCAGGTTGCTTGGTTGGCCAAAAAGGGCGTATGCGTTTTTTCCTGAATATATTCAGGAAAAAACGCATACGCCCTTTTTGGCCAAGGGCATCATTGTCCACGTTTTGCCGCTTTTCATGTGCTTTCAAGGCGATTCAAATCTACCTACTGAAATCTGTTTCCTGCAATTCTGCCTTGCTTTCAAAGCCTCTTCGTTGCCTTCCCTTAATATATTTGTGGACGAGAGGTATCATTTAAAACTCTGCAGGTTTGTGAATTGCAGTGCCCCTGAGCTCCATTTTTCAACTCGCTTTTTTGGGAGCTGGCCGCAAAAGCGCAGGATTGCTTCAGGCCCTCTTCTGGTTCTGGGGGGCAGGTTGAGCTTGTGCTTAATTCTTCTTCCTGATGGGAAAATAGAGTGACCTGTGCCTGTCCCAACACCTAGAGCTAGTCTCTCATTGGTTCCCCCTCTTCCCGTTCATCCTCAGGACAAATTGCAACCTGTACGGAACAGGAGGTTAAAGGTGCTGATTCTCCAAGGAGGGAGATGGCTAGTAAATCGGCTGGAATGGCGAACCCGAGCAAAGGAGATGAGAAATGAGGTGCGTTTTAGAAACCTTTCCCGATCACACGGTGTACCATCTTCTGGGTTTCTCATGCCTGTTTTCGATGTAGGAAGATGCCCTTGAACCTGGAGATTTGGGACCCATGGGATGGGTACCATGCAGTATTACTTGAAAGGGTCTGCGTTGGCTCACCCAACCTCACCGAACCTCTCAGCCCCAAGAGTGTCCACCCTTATGTCTCAATCAGCTGTGGGTCTAGATATGGTCAATCCAGGTTGCATCACAGCCCCTGAACGAATTTTGTAAGAATTTCTCTCTCTTTCACTGTCTTTGTTTCACGGGTTTTGAAAAGTAATTTATTTTTATAATGGGGTTTAGCTGCTTTTCACGGCTGTGTTTATGCCACTTTACACCCCCTTGACTCACTTACGGAGAGATATCAATACATAGGTTTGAAGATTCTTCCTAGTCAGATATATTCTTGTGCGGTGAATAGGGGGTGTTGAGTCCAGTTCACTGAAAAAGGAATAGGTCTTGTCTCTTACATATTGGGTTTATGGAACGGTATCTGAGCTAATTTGAAACCCTTGTTTTATGCATCACCCCACCTCACCTTTCCCGTTCAGCAGCCATAGTGTGTTTCCTAAACGTGTGACTCTGTTCTGTTTTGTAATTCAGTTCAAGTGTAGCGGTTTTTACATTCCCTCTCTAAGTGATATCTTATGATAAGTGTCTTTTTCTGTGTGACTTATTTCACTTAGAATCGTCGTACCTAAATCCACTCATCGTGCTGCTACTAGCCTTATGACGTGGATTTCATGGCTGAGTGATATTCCATTGTACATGAGGACCACCACTTCTTTATCCATTTTTCTCTTTCCTAGGATATTTAAGGTGTAATGAAGTGGGGGTTCTTGTCCACAGAGCAGCCCTAAACTTTGGGGTGCCTGTGTCTTGCTGATTTTTCGTTTTCCCAATTTATACGCCCATGAGTGGAAGTGCCCTATGCTCTCCAAGCTGTGTTTTTCGAATGTTTCAGAACACACCGTACACTTCTCCAGAGTGGCTGTTGGCAATTTACATCCCACCCATCAGCGTAGCAAGGCTCCCATTTCTCCATGGCCGGTCCTGCATTTCTGGTTTGGACACTTTTTTCCGCATGGCCCTTTTGCCCGCTGGGAAGCGAGACTTCTTTGGAGCGCTGATTGGCCTTTCCAGGTTGCTTGGTTGGCCAAAAAGGGCGTATGCGTTTTTTCCTGAATATATTCAGGAAAAAACGCATACGCCCTTTTTGGCCAAGGGCATCATTGTCCACGTTTTGCCGCTTTTCATGTGCTTTCAAGGCGATTCGAATCTACCTCCTGAAATCTGTTTCCTGCAATTCTGCCTTGCTTTCAAAGCCTCTTCGTTGCCTTCCCTTAATATATTTGTGGACGAGAGGTATCATTTAAAACTCTGCAGGTTTGTGAATTGCAGTGCCCCTGAGCTCCATTTTTCAACTCGCTTTTTTGGGAGCTGGCCGCAAAAGCGCAGGATTGCTTCAGGCCCTCTTCTGGTTCTGGGGGGCAGGCTGAGCTTGTGCTTAATTCTTCTTCCTGATGGGAAAATAGAGTGACCTGTGCCTGTCCCAACACCTAGAGCTAGTCTCTCATTGGTTCCCCCTCTTCCCGTTCATCCTCAGGACAAATTGCAACCTGTACGGAACAGGAGGTTAAAGGTGCTGATTCTCCAAGGAGGGAGATGGCTAGTAAATCGGCTGGAATGGCGAACCCGAGCAAAGGAGATGAGAAATGAGGTGCGTTTTAGAAACCTTTCCCGATCACACGGTGTACCATCTTCTGGGTTTCTCATGCCTGTTTTCGATGTAGGAAGATGCCCTTGAACCTGGAGATTTGGGACCCATGGGATGGGTACCATGCAGTATTACTTGAAAGGGTCTGCGTTGGCTCACCCAACCTCACCGAACCTCTCAGCCCCAAGAGTGTCCACCCTTATGTCTCAATCAGCTGTGGGTCTAGATATGGTCAATCCAGGTTGCATCACAGCCCCTGAACGAATTTTGTAAGAATTTCTCTCTCTTTCACTGTCTTTGTTTCACGGGTTTTGAAAAGTAATTTATTTTTATAATGGGGATAAGCTGCTTTTCACGGCTGTGTTTATGCCACTTTACACCCCCTTGACTCACTTACGGAGAGATATCAATACATAGGTTTGAAGATTCTTCCTAGTCAGATATATTCTTGTGCGGTGAATAGGGGGTGTTGAGTCCAGTTCACTGAAAAAGGAATAGGTCTTGTCTCTTACATATTGGGTTTATGGAACGGTATCTGAGCTAATTTGAAACCCTTGTTTTATGCATCACCCCACCTCACCTTTCCCGTTCAGCAGCCATAGTGTGTTTTCTGAACGTGTGACTCTGTTCTGTTTTGTAATTCAGTTCAAGTGTAGCGGTTTTTACATTCCCTCTCTAAGTGATATCTTAGGATAAGTGTCTTTTTCTGTGTGACTTATTTCACTTAGAATCGTCGTACCTAAATCCACTCATCGTGCTGCTACTAGCCTTATGACGTGGATTTCATGGCTGAGTGATATTCCATTGTACATGAGGACCACAACTTCTTTATCCATTTTTCGCTTTCCTAGGATATTTAAGGTGTAATGAAGTGGGGGTTCTTGTCCACAGAGCAGCCCTAAACTTTGGGGTGCCTGTGTCTTGCTGATTTTTCGTTTTCCCAATTTATACGGCCATGAGTGGAAGTGCCCTATGCTCTCCAAGCTGTGTTTTTTAGATGTTTCAGAACACACCGTACACTTCTCCAGATTGGCTGTTGGCAATTTACATCCCACCCATCAGCGTAGCAAGGCTCCCATTTCTCCATGGCCGGTCCTGCATTTCTGGTTTGGACACTTTTTTCCGCATGGCCCTTTTGCCCGCTGGGAAGCGAGACTTCTTTGGAGCGCTGATTGGCCTTTCCAGGTTGCTTGGTTGGCCAAAAAGGGCGTATGCGTTTTTTCCTGAATATATTCAGGAAAAAACGCATACGCCCTTTTTGGCCAGGGGCATCATTGTCCACGTTTTGCCGCTTTTCATGTGCTTTCAAGGCGATTCGAATCTACCTCCTGAAATCTGTTTCCTGCAATTCTGCCTTGCTTTCAAAGCCTCTTCGTTGCCTTCCCTTAATATATTTGTGGACGAGAGGTATCATTTAAAACTCTGCAGGTTTGTGAATTGCAGTGCCCCTGAGCTCCATTTTTCAACTCGCTTTTTTGGGAGCTGGCCGCCAAAGCGCAGGATTGCTTCAGGCCCTCTTCTGGTTCTGGGGGGCAGGCTGAGCTTGTGCTTAATTCTTCTTCCTGATGGGAAAATAGAGTGACCTGTGCCTGTCCCAACACCTAGAGCTAGTCTCTCATTGGTTCCCCCTCTTCCCCTTCATCCTCAGGACAAATTGCAACCTGTACGGAACAGGAGGTTAAAGGTGCTGATTCTCCAAGGAGGGAGATGGCTAGTAAATCGGCTGGAATGGCGAACCCGAGCAAAGGAGATGAGAAATGAGGTGCGTTTTAGAAACCTTTCCCGATCACACGGTGTACCATCTTCTGGGTTTCTCATGCCTGTTTTCGACGTAGGAAGATGCCCTTGAACCTGGAGATTTGGGACCCATGGGATGGGTACCATGCAGTATTACTTGAAAGGGTCTGCGTTGGCTCACCCAACCTCACCGAACCTCTCAGCCCCAAGAGTGTCCACCCTTATGTCTCAATCAGCTGTGGGTCTAGATATGGTCAATCCAGGTTGCATCACAGCCCCTGAACGAATTTTGTAAGAATTTCTCTCTCTTTCACTGTCTTTGTTTCACGGGTTTTGAAAAGTAATTTATTTTTATAATGGGGTTTAGCTGCTTTTCACGGCTGTGTTTATGCCGCTTTACACCCCCTTGACTCACTTACAGAGAGATATCAATATATAGGTTTGAAGATTCTTACTAGTCAGATATATTCTTGTGCGGTGAATAGGGGGTGTTGAGTCCAGTTCACTGAAAAAGGAATAGGTCTTGTCTCTTACATCTTGGGTTTATGGAACGGTATCTGAGCTAATTTGAAACCCTTGTTTTATGCATCACCCCACCTCACCTTTCCCGTTCAGCAGCCATAGTGTGTTTCCTAAACGTGGGACTCTGTTCTGTTTTGCAATTCAGTTCAAGTGTAGCGGTTTTTACATTCCCTCTCTAAGTGATATCTTATGATAAGTGTCTTTTTCTGTGTGACTTATTTCACTTAGAATCGTCGTACCTAAATCCACTCATCGTGCTGCTACTAGCCTTATGACGTTGATTTCATGGCTGAGTGATATTCCATTGTACATGAGGACCCTAACTTCTTTATCCATTTTTCTCTTTCCTAGGATATTTAAGGTGTAATGAAGTGGGGGTTCTTGTCAACAGAGCAGCCCTAAACTTTGGGGTGCCTGTGTCTTGCTGATTTTTAGTTTTCCCAATTTATACGCCCATGAGTGGAAGTGCCCTATGCTCTCCAAGCTGTGTTTTTTAGATGTTTCAGAACACACCGTACACTTCTCCAGAGTGGCTGTTGGCAATTTACATCCCACCCATCAGCGTAGCAAGGCTCCCATTTCTCCATGGCCGGTCCTTCATTTCTGGTTTGGACACTTTTTTCCGCATGGCCCTTTTGCCCGCTGGGAAGCGAGACTTCTTTGGAGCGCTGATTGGCCTTTCCAGGTTGCTTGGTTGGCCAAAAAGGGCGTATGCGTTTTTTCCTGAATATATTCAGGAAAAAACGCATACGCCCTTTTTGGCCAAGGGCATCATTGTCCACGTTTTGCCGCTTTTCATGTGCTTTCAAGGCGATTCGAATCTACCTCCTGAAATCTGTTTCCTGCAATTCTGCCTTGCTTTCAAAGCCTCTTCGTTGCCTTCCCTTAATATATTTGTGGACGAGAGGTATCATTTAAAACTCTGCAGGTTTGTGAATTGCAGTGCCCCTGAGCTCCATTTTTCAACTCGCTTTTTTGGGAGCTGGCCGCCAAAGCGCAGGATTGCTTCAGGCCCTCTTCTGGTTCTGGGGGGCAGGCTGAACTTGTGCTTAATTTTTCTTCCTGATGGGAAAATAGAGTGACCTGTGCCTGTCCCAACACCTAGAGCTAGTCTCTCATTGGTTCCCCCTCTTCCCCTTCATCCTCAGGACAAATTGCAACCTGTACGGAACAGGAGGTTAAAGGTGCTGATTCTCCAAGGAGGGAGATGGCTAGTAAATCGGCTGGAATGGCGAACCCGAGCAAAGGAGATGAGAAATGAGGTGCGTTTTAGAAACCTTTCCCGATCACACGGTGTACCATCTTCTGGGTTTCTCATGCCTGTTTTCGACGTAGGAAGATGCCCTTGAACCTGGAGATTTGGGACCCATGGGATGGGTACCATGCAGTATTACTTGAAAGGGTCTGCGTTGGCTCACCCAACCTCACCGAACCTCTCAGCCCCAAGAGTGTCCACCCTTATGTCTCAATCAGCTGTGGGTCTAGATATGGTCAATCCAGGTTGCATCACAGCCCCTGAACGAATTTTGTAAGAATTTCTCTCTCTTTCACTGTCTTTGTTTCACGGGTTTTGAAAAGTAATTTAGTTTTATAATGGGGTTTAGCTGCTTTTCACGGCTGTGTTTATGCCGCTTTACACCCCCTTGACTCACTTACAGAGAGATATCAATATATAGGTTTGAAGATTCTTACTAGTCAGATATATTCTTGTGCGGTGAATAGGGGGTGTTGAGTCCAGTTCACTGAAAAAGGAATAGGTCTTGTCTCTTACATCTTGGGTTTATGGAACGGTATCTGAGCTAATTTGAAACCCTTGTTTTATGCATCACCCCACCTCACCTTTCCCGTTCAGCAGCCATAGTGTGTTTCCTAAACGTGGGACTCTGTTCTGTTTTGCAATTCAGTTCAAGTGTAGCGGTTTTTACATTCCCTCTCTAAGTGATATCTTATGATAAGTGTCTTTTTCTGTGTGGCTTATTTCACTTAGAATCGTCTTACCTAAATCCACTCATCGTGCTGCTACTAGCCTTATGACGTTGATTTCATGGCTGAGTGATATTCCATTGTACATGAGGACCACAACTTCTTTATCCATTTTTCTCTTTCCTAGGATATTTAAGGTGTAATGAAGTGGGGGTTCTTGTCCACAGAGCAGCCCTAAACTTTGGGGTGCGTGTGTCTTGCTGATTTTTAGTTTTCCCAATTTATACGGCCATGAGTGGAAGTGCCCTATGCTATCCAAGCTGTGTTTTTTAGATGTTTCAGGACACACCGTACACTTCTCCAGAGTGGCTGTTGGCAATTTACATCCCACCCATCAGCGTAGCAAGGCTCCCATTTCTCCATGGCCGGTCCTGCATTTCTGGTTTGGACACTTTTTTCCGCATGGCCCTTTTGCCCGCTGGGAAGCGAGACTTCTTTGGAGCGCTGATTGGCCTTTCCAGGTTGCTTGGTTTGCCAAAAAGGGCGTATGCGTTTTTTCCTGAATATATTCAGGAAAAAACGCATACGCCCTTTTTGGACCAAGGGCATCATTGTCCACGTTTTGCCGCTTTTCATGTGCTTTCAAGGCGATTCAAATCTACCTCCTGAAATCTGTTTCCTGCAATTCTGTCTTGCTTTCAAAGCCTCTTCGTTGCCTTCCCTTAATATATTTGTGGACGAGAGGTATCATTTAAAACTCTGCAGGTTTGTGAATTGCAGTGCCCCTGAGCTCCATTTTTCAACTCGCTTTTTTGGGAGCTGGCCGCAAAAGCGCAGGATTGCTTCAGGCCCTCTTCTGGTTCTGGGGGGCAGGTTGAGCTTGTGCTTAATTCTTCTTCCTGATGGGAAAATAGAGTGACCTGTGCCTGTCCCAAAACCTAGAGCTAGTCTCTCATTGGTTCCCCCTCTTCCCCTTCATCCTCAGGACAAATTGCAACCTGTCCGGAACAGGAGGTTAAAGGTGCTGATTCTCCAAGGAGGGAGATGGCTAGTAAATCGGCTGGAATGGCGAACCCGAGCAAAGGAGATGAGAAATGAGGTGCGTTTTAGAAACCTTTCCCGATCACACCGTGTACCATCTTCTGGGTTTCTCATGCCTGTTTTCGACGTAGGAAGATGCCCTTGAACCTGGAGATTTGGGACCCATGGGATGGGTACCATGCAGTATTACTTGAAAGGGTCTGCGTTGGCTCACCCAACCTCACCGAACCTCTCAGCCCCAAGAGTGTCCACCCTTATGTCTCAATCAGCTGTGGGTCTAGATATGGTCAATCCAGGTTGCATCACAGCCCCTGAACGAATTTTGTAAGAATTTCTCTCTCTTTCACTGTCTTTGTTTCACGGGTTTTGAAAAGTAATTTATTTTTATAATGGGATTTAGCTGCTTTTCACGGCTGTGTTTATGCCACTTTACAACCCCTTGACTCACTTACGGAGAGATATCAATACATAGGTTTGAAGATTCTTCCTAGTCAGATATATTCTTGTGCGGTGAATAGGGGGTGTTGAGTCCAGTTCACTGAAAAAGGAATAGGTCTTGTCTCTTACATATTGGGTTTATGGAACGGTATCTGAGCTAATTTGAAACCCTTGTTTTATGCATCACCCCACCTCACCTTTCCCGTTCAGCAGCCATAGTGTGTTTCCTAAACGTGGGACTCTGTTCTGTTTTGTAATTCAGTTCAAGTGTAGCGGTTTTTACATTCCCTCTCTAAGTGATATCTTATGATAAGTGTCTTTTTCTGTGTGACTTATTTCACTTAGAATCGTCGTACCTAAATCCACTCATCGTGCTGCTACTAGCCTTATGACGTTGATTTCATGGCTGAGTGATATTCCATTGTACATGAGGACCACAACTTCTTTATCCATTTTTCGCTTTCCTAGGATATTTAAGGTGTAATGAAGTGGGGGTTCTTGTCAACAGAGCAGCCCTAAACTTTGGGGTGCCTGTGTCTTGCTGATTTTTAGTTTTCCCAATTTATACGCCCATGAGTGGAAGTGCCCTATGCTCTCCAAGCTGTGTTTTTTAGATGTTTCAGAACACACCGTACACTTCTCCAGAGTGGCTGTTGGCAATTTACATCCCACCCATCAGCGTAGCAAGGCTCCCATTTCTCCATGGCCGGTCCTGCATTTCTGGTTTGGACACTTTTTTCCGCATGGCCCTTTTGCCCGCTGGGAAGCGAGACTTCTTTGGAGCGCTGATTGGCCTTTCCAGGTTGCTTGGTTGGCCAAAAAGGGCGTATGCATTTTTTCCTAAATATATTCAGGAAAAAACGCATACGCCCTTTTTGGCCAAGGGCATCATTGTCCACGTTTTGCCGCTTTTCATGTGCTTTCAAGGCGATTCGAATCTACCTCCTGAAATCTGTTTCCTGCAATTCTGCCTTGCTTTCAAAGCCTCTTCGTTGCCTTCCCTTAATATATTTGTGGACGAGAGGTATCATTTAAAACTCTGCAGGTTTGTGAATTGCAGTGCCCCTGAGCTCCATTTTTCAACTCGCTTTTTTGGGAGCTGGCCGCCAAAGCGCAGGATTGCTTCAGGCCCTCTTCTGGTTCTGGGGGGCAGGCTGAGCTTGTGCTTAATTCTTCTTCCTGATGGGAAAATAGAGTGACCTGTGCCTGTCCCAACACCTAGAGCTAGTCTCTCATTGGTTCCCCCTCTTCCCCTTCATCCTCAGGACAAATTGCAACCTGTCCGGAACAGGAGGTTAAAGGTGCTGATTCTCCAAGGAGGGAGATGGCTAGTAAATCGGCTGGAATGGCGAACCCGAGCAAAGGAGATGAGAAATGAGGTGCGTTTTAGAAACCTTTCCCGATCACACGGTGTACCATCTTCTGGGTTTCTCATGCCTGTTTTCGATGTAGGAAGATGCCCTTTAACCTGGAGATTTGGGACCCATGGGATGGGTACCATGCAGTATTACTTGAAAGGGTCTGCGTTGGCTCACCCAACCTCACCGAACCTCTCAGCCCCAAGAGTGTCCACCCTTATGTCTCAATCAGCTGTGGGTCTAGATATGGTCAATCCAGGTTGCATCACAGCCCCTGAACGAATTTTGTAAGAATTTCTCTCTCTTTCACTGTCTTTGTTTCACGGGTTTTGAAAAGTAATTTATTTTTATAATGGGGTTTAGCTGCTTTTCACGGCTGTGTTTATGCCACTTTACACCCCCTTGACTCACTTACGGAGAGATATCAATACATAGGTTTGAAGATTCTTCCTAGTCAGATATATTCTTGTGCGGTGAATAGGGGGTGTTGAGTCCAGTTCACTGAAAAAGGAATAGGTCTTGTCTCTTACATATTGGGTTTATGGAACGGTATCTGAGCTAATTTGAAACCCTTGTTTTATGCATCACCCCACCTCACCTTTCCCGTTCAGCAGCCATAGTGTGTTTTCTGAACGTGTGACTCTGTTCTGTTTTGTAATTCAGTTCAAGTGTAGCGGTTTTTACATTCCCTCTCTAAGTGATATCTTAGGATAAGTGTCTTTTTCTGTGTGACTTATTTCACTTAGAATCGTCGTACCTAAATCCACTCATCGTGCTGCTACTAGCCTTATGACGTGGATTTCATGGCTGAGTGATATTCCATTGTACATGAGGACCACAACTTCTTTATCCATTTTTCTCTTTCCTAGGATATTTAAGGTGTAATGAAGTGGGGGTTCTTGTCAACAGAGCAGCCCTAAACTTTGGGGTGCCTGTGTCTTGCTGATTTTTAGTTTTCCCAATTTATACGCCCATGAGTGGAAGTGCCCTATGCTCTCCAAGCTGTGTTTTTTAGATGTTTCAGAACACACCGTACACTTCTCCAGAGTGGCTGTTGGCAATTTACATCCCACCCATCAGCGTAGCAAGGCTCCCATTTCTCCATGGCCGGTCCTGCATTTCTGGTTTGGACACTTTTTTCCGCATGGCCCTTTTGCCCGCTGGGAAGCGAGACTTCTTTGGAGCGCTGATTGGCCTTTCCAGGTTGCTTGGTTGGCCAAAAAGGGCGTATGCGTTTTTTCCTGAATATATTCAGGAAAAAACGCATACGCCCTTTTTGGCCAAGGGCATCATTGTCCACGTTTTGCCGCTTTTCATGTGCTTTCAAGGCGATTCGAATCTACCTCCTGAAATCTGTTTCCTGCAATTCTGCCTTGCTTTCAAAGCCTCTTCGTTGCCTTCCCTTAATATATTTGTGGACGAGAGGTATCATTTAAAACTCTGCAGGTTTGTGAATTGCAGTGCCCCTGAGCTCCATTTTTCAACTCGCTTTTTTGGGAGCTGGCCGCAAAAGCGCAGGATTGCTTCAGGCCCTCTTCTGGTTCTGGGGGGCAGGCTGAGCTTGTGCTTAATTCTTCTTCCTGATGGGAAAATAGAGTGACCTGTGCCTGTCCCAACACCTAGAGCTAGTCTCTCATTGGTTCCCCCTCTTCCCCTTCATCCTCAGGACAAATTGCAACCTGTACGGAACAGGAGGTTAAAGGTGCTGATTCTCCAAGGAGGGAGATGGCTAGTAAATCGGCTGGAATGGCGAACCCGAGCAAAGGAGATGAGAAATGAGGTGCGTTTTAGAAACCTTTCCCGATCACACGGTGTACCATCTTCTGGGTTTCTCATGCCTGTTTTCGATGTAGGAAGATGCCCTTGAACCTGGAGATTTGGGACCCATGGGATGGGTACCATGCAGTATTACTTGAAAGGGTCTGCGTTGGCTCACCCAACCTCACCGAACCTCTCAGCCCCAAGAGTGTCCACCCTTATGTCTCAATCAGCTGTGGGTCTAGATATGGTCAATCCAGGTTGCATCACAGCCCCTGAACGAATTTTGTAAGAATTTCTCTCTCTTTCACTGTCTTTGTTTCACGGGTTTTGAAAAGTAATTTATTTTTATAATGGGGTTTAGCTGCTTTTCACGGCTGTGTTTATGCCACCTTACACCCCCTTGACTCACTTACGGAGAGATATCAATACATAGGTTTGAAGATTCTTCCTAGTCAGATATATTCTTGTGCGGTGAATAGGGGGTGTTGAGTCCAGTTCACTGAAAAAGGAATAGGTCTTGTCTCTTACATATTGGGTTTATGGAACGGTATCTGAGCTAATTTGAAACCCTTGTTTTATGCATCACCCCACCTCACCTTTCCCGTTCAGCAGCCATAGTGTGTTTTCTGAACGTGTGACTCTGTTCTGTTTTGTAATTCAGTTCAAGTGTAGCGGTTTTTACATTCCCTCTCTAAGTGATATCTTAGGATAAGTGTCTTTTTCTGTGTGACTTATTTCACTTAGAATCGTCGTACCTAAATCCACTCATCGTGCTGCTACTAGCCTTATGACGTGGATTTCATGGCTGAGTGATATTCCATTGTACATGAGGACCACAACTTCTTTATCCATTTTTCGCTTTCCTAGGATATTTAAGGTGTAATGAAGTGGGGGTTCTTGTCCACAGAGCAGCCCTAAACTTTGGGGTGCCTGTGTCTTGCTGATTTTTAGTTTTCCCAATTTATACGGCCATGAGTGGAAGTGCCCTATGCTCTCCAAGCTGTGTTTTTTAGATGTTTCAGAACACACCGTACACTTCTCCAGATTGGCTGTTGGCAATTTACATCCCACCCATCAGCGTAGCAAGGCTCCCATTTCTCCATGGCCGGTCCTGCATTTCTGGTTTGGACACTTTTTTCCGCATGGCCCTTTTGCCCGCTGGGAAGCGAGACTTCTTTGGAGCGCTGATTGGCCTTTCCAGGTTGCTTGGTTGGCCAAAAAGGGCGTATGCGTTTTTTCCTGAATATATTCAGGAAAAAACGCATACGCCCTTTTTGGCCAGGGGCATCATTGTCCACGTTTTGCCGCTTTTCATGTGCTTTCAAGGCGATTCGAATCTACCTCCTGAAATCTGTTTCCTGCAGTTCTGCCTTGCTTTCACAGCCTCTTCGTTGCCTTCCCTTAATATATTTGTGGACGAGAGGTATCATTTAAAACTCTGCAGGTTTGTGAATTGCAGTGCCCCTGAGCTCCATTTTTCAACTCGCTTTTTTGGGAGCTGGCCGCCAAAGCGCAGGATTGCTTCAGGCCCTCTTCTGGTTCTGGGGGGCAGGCTGAGCTTGTGCTTAATTCTTCTTCCTGATGGGAAAATAGAGTGACCTGTGCCTGTCCCAACACCTAGAGCTAGTCTCTC